>NW_010136064.1:1345-8617 GCF_000699245.1 Pterocles gutturalis | reverse complement strand
TCCGGGAGCCGGTGCGCTGGAAAACGCGCTGCCCTCCATCTTTGTGCTACCCCGCCCTTCTTGGCGCTATCGAAGCAGAAACCTGCTCGGAAGCAAGAGCAAATTGTGGGGAAAAAATCCGGGTTGAAGCTACTCCCGGGCCTTTGATTTGCCAGCATGCCTGCCGTGCTTTCTAACTGCCTTCTCGCACAACCCCTCGGCTAGAGAATAGATTCCAGTCCTCCCTCCTGCGGTCACTAACCTGAGCGTTTAATGCCAGGGAAATGTGGGATCAGAGCTACGCGCGCAGGCAGGGTGGTCCTCGCCCATCCCTCTGGCCATTTCTCACTAATCCACCGCTGCAAACTCCATGTTCAATGTTTTCCAGTCGCACTTGGAGTCTTAAATGTCTCAGCCCCTGTACTCCATAAGCTGGTACTTCAAGGAAAGAAATGCATTAAATGACATATTTCCTAGTTATTTACAGTGCACTTGCCCCAGTGCAATGAAGTGATGGGATTCATGGCCAGAGTGTGGGATATAACTATCCAAAATACACCAGTTTACACCAGCTCCTCTTACATCGGTTGCTCTGGGGGAAGGTACAAGACATTCTGGAGAACTCAAATAGCACAAATCCACTTCTGCTTGAAGGTTATAACAGACAATTAGTGACCCACAAAGACTTACCTTCTTCCCTCAATCATGAGTGACTTTCACATCACACAAAGCAAACTGTAAGGTTCTCCTACCACTAACTGTAATCATCTTTACATACCCAAGTAGTTCCATGAAACACACCATGCACAACCCGTAAGAAATTAAAACTTTCAGCATATTACTGTAGTAAATTATCAAGGCAACATCTGTTCAAACAGATGACTATCAGAACCTTTTCTGTACGTTACTTCACAGGAAGCTATAAGGAAACAAGTAAAAGAGCTTTTCCTGGGTATAGGTAGGGCACCAGGCAACATTTAAGTAGCTAATATGCCAATCAGTTAATATCCAATTAGCAAATGAAAAAAGTGGCTCATTATGACAGGAGCAAAATGATTAATTTGTTAGCCTGTAGGGTTTTATTTTCATTTAATGACTAGAAGAGACAATACTAAATGAGTTATCCTGCCCCTCTCTGATCTGTGCTGTGTTTTGAAACCTCAGCATATTTTTGCTCAGAACATGGAAGAAAGCATCTACATCAGATTTCTAAATTTGTGCAACCTGTTCCTCTTTTCCCTTTAATGCTAGCTTTCCTCCTCAATTTTATATCTGAATGGTTTCTTGCCTTTGCTTGCCAGGTAAGAGTGTTTTCAGCTACCAAGGAGAAAGGAAGCAAACGCTGCCGAAGGGTTTGAGATAACATCGAGGCCCTTGGGCAGCTGATCCGAGATGCGCTAAGTCCAGTTACTGTTTCAAGATCCTGCCCTAGCAGCAGCAACATGATTACAGAGGAACAACCACAAACCTGGGCAAGGAAACCGTTCACCTCCAGCACTGACTTGCCTCCCTGACCTTGGGCACGGCATTTCTCCACCTTATGCTAAAAGCTGCGGAACAGCAGTACTGGTAGAAGAAACAGAAGCACCTTTAAGGGGATGATGTCATCAGCAGGCTAATATTTCTAAAGCTATTCTCATCTATTTAAAATACTTTCTAAAAAGGTAATCCTTACTGCTCATGGGCCCAAGTCAGAACAGCAGTTCTTCAACTTTGAATACATTCCGTAACTTGAATCCAATAGTGACTAGGTTCAGAAAGTAATTACCAAGCTTCAGATGACACTTAGTTTTTCCTTCCCATCACCATGTTGCAAGAACCTAAGTAGTACAGAATAAAAGAAACGAAAATATTAAAGGGCTGAAAAACACAGTCGTTCAATGTTCAACATCTACACCAAATTTTAAAGACTTCTGTATGCTTTAGCGTGTACCCAAAGGACCAGAACTGAGCTCCCAGGTATTTTCTAGCTCCATTACACCAATTGCCAATATGGCCCAATTTTCTTTCCTTTTAGCCATGAGCTAATAAATAAAAACTAAATAATTTTAAAGTTATTGACATTATTGATCCCCCCTAACTGCTGCAGGAGTCAGGTCCTAGGTTAAATCCCTGCGAGGATCCAGTCGAGCTGTCACACAGTGGTGCTGTTACCTGCCAAGGTATTGCAGGAAGTGATGGGATTTCTAGATAATGCGGACGCACTTTGTCTTCCATAGGTCTATTAATGCACGGCAGGCTGAGCAGGCTAAAATTAGAAGGTGCTACAGACAACGAGCACTGCCAAATTTCCTTGCTAAATGTTAATGAAGGGAAATGATGAAGGATGGCTGGCCAGCCCAACCCAGCTCCCTGACTGCAGCTGCTACGACAGGACCAGCAAGTTTGCTGCAGCCAAGTCGCATCAGCAATAGAGGAACAGCAAAAGAACCTAAATCATCACTTCTGAGGGCCCTGACAATGTTCCCCAAATGGCAAAACAGGGGAGGAAATGTACAAAACTGAGCATTATGCCCACACGTGCACTGCCAGTCTCTACCCCGGCCACAGACAGAGCTGTGTTCTGCACTGACCGAGTGTCTCTGGCCCAACCTCAGGCTGAGCCTAGCTGGGGGCTGCATTGCCCAGTGGATACACGATTGCTGGCTGCACCGGTATCAGCTGGTGCAGGACATGTTGTGCAGGCTCTTTGCAGCAGAAATGCATTTCACGTTAAAGGAAAGGCTAAGTCTAAATTTGTCTTCTGGAAAGGTCTAGAGGGAAAATGGCACAAGAATATGAGAATCTCTGCACAGTGATAATCTCTGATAAAATACATCATCACAGGCACCAGTGGAAATCAATTTACGTCAGCTCTGAATGTTAAATTTACAGATTCTGTGGACTACCATAATGCACTTAGCAGGGAATTTTATTCCCACTGTGGAATTAATGGATGGTTGGCAAAAAGAAACTATCAAGAGAGTCTCTTTCTCTGTGCAATTTCAGTGCAATTGCAACAAACCTCACAGAATTTCTGCAACACCCTATCACTGATTACTTCTACTAAATACTTAGGTTTATCCACAAGGACATTTTGCTATTAAATTACAGAATCGGCAAATAGAAATATAAATTTTAAAATGCAGTGAAAAAAGGGACCAGAGATGGATTTAAAACATCCCTGGAAGTATCTGAAATTCTAGCACTCAGCATCAACAAGCTCTAGATTTCCCTTTAGGGTTGTTAGATGCTAATAATCCCCACTCCCTACTGGGGAATCACCCCCTGCCAAAGTCAGTGAGGCTCTTGTTATTGCGATCAGAGGCAGCACGACTGGGCCAAAAAAGCTTTCATGAATTCACCAATTCGGTCCTGATCTTCTGTCATGATTCTGCTCATGCCAACTGCTGCATCGGCTCCGAGTCTCAGTGACTTGAAAGGAGTTTCCCACGGCTCCAGCAACCCCCTGCATCTTACAAAGTGTTGGGAGGATTAAATACAGGCTTCCCAAAGGTTTCTAAGGGATGCAAAACTGTATATAAAGGTGACTGTTGCACAGGGAACCACCTGAATCACTGGAGCTGTGACAAGAGAGCAATGGAAACTTTAGCTAGAAAGTTAAGAAGAAAGCTGGGATCCCAGGGCTTGTACTTGTGCTGAAATGTCTTAGCAGCTATTCAGGCTCTCTATGCAAACTAGATTAAAGCAAGCCCTGGGCTTTCTGATCGCTCTTGCAATCAAACCTTGCTTTTCCCTCTAGATGTTCCCTAAAAGACCATCTCTGTCCTGAAGTATCTCTACAGATGCACAAGATAGAAGGAATACCAGTTACACACATGGGAAATGACCCAAGTCAAGCAAGCAATGGCCAAGGTTTTTCAAAACCCAGATGAATGCATGTGTCTCAAGACTGTTCATGCAAGAAACAGATGATTAATATCCTGGGAAGCCATTTTATCAGTCCCCCTGCTCCGAGACAAGGTAGCTTACAGCTTCTGCACTGACTACTACAAAGCAGTGCTCTGAGTGAGTTCCCCAGGTCCCTGCCCTGATGCTATCTGAATACCAAATCCCACTGTAGGCAGCAGGCTTGCACATGCACAGCCATTCATGAAAGCCAGGCCCAGGGTTTACTGTCTCATTCAAGAAATCCCAGGTTTGGACATGACATTCTTGTTAGACTGCAGTGACGGCCCAGCTGAGGTCAGGGCCTCAGAGCACTAAGCAGCGCTCAGACATTGAACAAGCAGCTGCAGGACCAGGCATTAACAGCCTAAACAGGGAAGATTAAAAAGTTTAAGATGGGAAATAGAAGCACAGTCAATTTTCCAAGGCCTGCCAGCCAGGCAAATCGCAGAGCTTGCTTCAGATCTGCTGAGTTGCAGACCTGTTGAATAGGTCACACTGCCTCCAGAGGCCTAACTGTAAAGAGCTGCTTAAACTAAGATAGAGAGCCTTCCTGGTGCCTCTAGAGATGATCTTAACCCTGAATTATGAGGCAGCATGGCCCAGAGGCAACAAAGCGTGGCCATGATAGATGCCTATAGAATACCCTAGACAGGAGACACACAAAGAGATTTGATTACCCTTATCTTTGCCTGCAGAACAATATATTGCGATTTAATGGGGAATAATTACATTCCTTTTTTTATCCTCTGGGCAGCTAAGACCGTAGAAAATAAAAAACAGCTTGCCCATCTTGCTTTGTTAATTATTTTGGTGGAGATTAATACAAGATTTTTCTACACAGTGACAGAAAGGATGACTGTGCATTAAACCTACTTTGGATGCAATCACTGGCTAAAATACTTCCACCTATCTCCACTGCCGCCAGTTGATCGGCAACCATTCCCATCAGCTCACGATATGAACCTTTGGTTGCTAAAACAGAGCAGGGACCATCCCATATGTTGATTGTTACACGTGTTGACAAAAATTGCAACTATTGCTAGCCTAAAGCTAAAGAAAAAGACAGTAAAATTTCTAGCCTATTGTGAAATAATTTATGCAAGTTATAAATTCAAGATCCTATAAATTACTGTTCATTTCCACTATAATTTAGATTCCTATCACACAGAAATAGTGTACAGTCTATCCAGAGAGAACCTATTTCAGATGTGTTATTAAATGCTTAAGACAGAGGTTTGAAAATAATGGGCCAAAGTCAGTTACAAATCTTCAGAAGCCTTTTAACTCCTATCCAAAATTATTTTAATACACAGTTTCCTTTAAGGCCACTTCCTACAATGTTATTTTTCTTTACCTTTTTTTTTTTTTTAATATGTTGAGCTTTGATTACCATCATAAACACAGTTTTACCTGCTGAGCATCTAACCATTGATTCAAGCTATGGAGGCAGTCAGCTGGAAAGCCATCAAAGCTGAAACACTCCTGCAATGAACTGCCAAGCCATAGCGAGACCTTTATAATAAAACAATGCACTTACCCAAATGCCCACAATCCCTCACAATACAATCTGCTGGCATCAGTGTTATGTAAAGCTAATGAGAAACAACTCAAATGTTTTGCACTATCCCATCATTTCATACCCTCAGTTAATGTTTATGTCACAATCTTCAAAACATATAACCAAAAACTACACTTTAAAGCAAAAGCAATTAATATTCTGTGTGGACTTCTGATTTTTCACCATATTTACTTCCATTTTTTTATTATACTAGTACCCTTCAATCACAACATAATTAATCTTTTCAGAATTAATATATCACCTTTTAATATTTATGTCCTGCAGGACACCACCACATCATATTATCCAAAGTCAGTCCTGAAAACATTGTCAATTGCAAAACCTTTGACTCCCATAGCTGAAAAGGTGTATGCCTTTCACTCTTTGAGATGTACTTTTGTTAGTCCAACAAGACTAACCATGGAAAGTTACTCAATTATTAGGCATTTCAGCATGGTCAAATCAAACCACAGACGTGTAGTGGCAAACTTTTGTTTGGGTTTGACAAATCAGGTCTGAAGTGGCATAGAGCACATCCCACTCCTAATTAAAGGCTGGTGCATAGCTCTTCTGAAAATTAGAACCTACCTTTGTGATCTCACCGTGAACAGCAGTTGTTCACGCATGCAAATGTGGCTGGATGGAGCCCTTAGGTTACTGTAGCAGGAAGAAGCAGAGTAGGGTGTGATTTGGGGAGGATGAGCCCCCACTAACACTCCTAGTAACATTTCACATTCCTGAAAGAAAGTGGTGAACAAGCCCATATTATAAACTCCAGGCAGACTCCTGCCCTGTGTATGCAATCCATACTACTAATAAAAATCAGGAGGCACATCCTAGTAACAGTTTCCAGAAGGATGGACTGCTCCGTAAACCCATTTGGGGAACTACTCACAGAAACGCTTTCCCAGTTTATCAACTTGCTGGTTGGTGCTTCATTCACTTCCACTCTTCCAGCCTATTCATGGGAGCCAGCATTGTCAGAGGAACACACGGAGTATTTCATGGCTCAAATCTGAATAAAGCTTGCTCAAATCTATTTATTGAGGAAAACAAATGTGCGTGGTCACCTAGACCTGTGAGTTGCACGGTTTTTGCCTCAGGAAAAGGATAGACTTTATTACACCATGACACGTACAGAGAAGGACAAAATAGCTTCAGGAGTCTTAAAAGACTGGGAGGAGTTCAGTGGGTTTCTAGGAGAATGCCACTTTCCTGTGAAAGTCCCAGATCTTCCTGAGGCAAAAAATCCCACTGTAGCCACAGGCGTTGATCAAAATTGGTATTGAAATACAGCTCCCAGGGGTCACTCTGGTCTGTCCTCCCCTGAGAGGAAGGGATAGGAGCGTCCCCTGGAAGAATCCTGCAGGGATTTGATCCCTGTAGGTGGAGGCTCATTGATGCTCTTTTACTCACAGTTGCATTTCTGTTCCCGTGAGCTGCATTCACTAGCTGGGTGGGGCATTTTGCTAAAGTGATTCCCCCAGCACAACAGAAAAAACAGAAAAGTCAATTTCTGTCACCTAATAGGAAGGCAGGGTGGGGAAAAGGAGGGTGTTTGTGGGTGTGGGGGCTCCTTTCTTCTTCTGCCCTCCTCCCTGTGCATATACACACACACCTGCAGAGAGCACACAGATAACATTAGAGGTCTGGCAAGAACGCTCTAGGAGAGATGCTGCTTCTTAGAGGAAGACATTGACTGCCACACACATGCAAGAGACATAAAAGCGAGAAACTGCAGTATGGAAAGGATACAGCCCTTCTTGCAGCCTATCGCATGTTCAAGTTGCATCTCCCACACACACACGCATATATATATATATATATATATGAACCCACCTTGT
>NW_010136064.1:0-1298 GCF_000699245.1 Pterocles gutturalis | reverse complement strand
CTCCCGAAATCAACAGATGGTTCCCCTCCCTTCCTGCTCTGCCTGGAATAGACGGACGGAGCATCCGGACCCAGGTGGGCAACATCCTTCTGCTTTGCCACGACTTTGTTAGATCCGCGGCCCACCGAGAGGGAGTCGAAGTCGATGGTCTTGTTCTCCAGGGAGCCTTCCACTGGGCAGAACATGCCACAGAATTTCTGCCGGGGCTTGGGGCTGCCGGAGCCCAGGTTTTTGAAGAAGGCTGGCACTTCTTCCTCACCCTGCTGCCCAGACTGCTTCCTTTCAGCCATGGCTTGTGTGGTCTGCCTGCTAAAGGAAAATAATAACAGCAGTAACCAGGAGGATCCTTCACACACACACAGGAAAAGAGAGGAGAGGGGGGGAAAAAAAAAAAAAAAAAAAGAGAGAGATTGCTCTGGGTCCTAGAGATACAGCCACATCAATTGCAAAGGGCTGTGCCTAGCAGATCCCCTGCCCCCATCAGTACAATATAGCCTGTGGCTCGCTCTGTTTTCTTTGATGCAGTGCAAAGTTGAGGGAAGGCTGGGGCAGATCCTGCTGCAATCAAGGGAGGAGGTTTCAAGTTCCCAGAATCCAGATGGGGAGGGAGGAAAAAGGAGAGAGAGAGAGAAAAAAAAAAAATCCTCACTCTGCAGCAGAAACTGAGGACTGATCCGGAAGTGATGCGACTGGTGAATTGGCAAATGGATTCGATCAGGTTGGAGCAACAGCCCCCATCACACACACCCTTTTCCCCCTCCCCTTCCCCAGCGTGCTGCTATTGCTACAAGTTGCACAGAGGCTGATGGAGACTCAGCACCCCCTCATCCCTGACTACTCCGGAGGCGTGTTCCCAGGGCAGGGGAGAAAGGAGCTCTTCCTTCCTCCCACCACCCTTTCCCCTTCCTCCCCTAGCCCCGCAATGGTGGAGTCAGGGAGTGCTCCAGGAATCCTATTGTTCCTCACTTTTCTCAAAGCAGCAGAGCCGGAGGGCGGGGAGCAGATGAGATCGCAGCTGGGTTAGTGGGGCTAGCGGGAGGCAAAATGCTGACTCATCTTTCTGGGTTTTGGGGCATCGCTGGTGCCATGACTCAGGGAGACCCTCTTCAGGGGGGAAAAGGGTTGATTGATGGCACTGGAGAGAAAATGAGAAAGAGACACAGATGGAAGAGGGGTGTGAGAACTGAGGGAGAGAGGAAAATGAACTGTTAACCAGGACTTACCTCCAGGAGCTGAAATTAGTGACCTTGGTAGTCAATTAAGCCTCTGCAATGCCAGAAGCCCCCAGTCCCTCCCTG
>NW_010136063.1:0-771 GCF_000699245.1 Pterocles gutturalis | reverse complement strand
ACTTACTCCCAAAATAGACTGCTTGGATACGATTCATTTCAGCTGACAGTACATGTCTGTAACATGTATGTTACAGCTGAACTAGTCACTAAAGGCTCTCTGTATCATCAGAAAACAAAACAAAACAAAAAAATCACACAAACCCAGGCTCTTTCAGGGCACAATCCATCTGATCCATTTTAGGTATCAACTTTGGCACAGGGTGGAATTGTATCCTGGGTTCCAGTGACAGTGGAAGGATCCCAGAATGAGCTGGACTTCGTTTTATCTGAGATGCATCCTATCCTTTCTATTTAAAAAATGAAATAGAACTATTTAATTCTATTAAATGAGCCAAAAGGTTAAACTTTGTTACATAAAAGTTCTACAGAAAACTCAGTTAGGCTACAGAGGCACTTGAGACCAATGTCTATTAGTTTCTCTTGGCATTGGTCTTGTATGTCTCTATGCCTCTGTTATATTCTTCTCTTTAACTTACACTGATACCTCTTTGAGGCAGGATTTTTCTTTTTGAGTTGTGCTTGTAAAGCGCTTACCACACTCTACAGAGTGATCCAAAATATACCGGGAGGAGTGAAGTATCACTACTGGGATATTTTTTTGAGTTTTAGAAGCCTTCCTAGTAACTTAGGGGGGAAGGTTTACTTTAGATTTTTCCTACACTTATAGTCAAAATACAGTGCAGTAGCTGTTGTCCACAGAAGATTTCAGACATTTCTCTTGTCCTGAGAGGGTCTCCTTGTCTTTCACACATTTTTCTTGGGTAGTGCT
>NW_010136062.1:52065-71600 GCF_000699245.1 Pterocles gutturalis | reverse complement strand
AAAAGGCAGTGGGTGCTTTCTTAAACTTCTAGCTCATTAAACCAAAATGTAGAAAAGCTTTGAGGTCCAAAACACAGGCAAGAAAAAAGCAGACGTGATAATTTAGGAGTTATCAGTCAGCCCCATAATCCAGGGTAGCATGATCGTTTAGGCCTGGATTATCACATGGGAACGAATGGGAATAAACACACTGGTTTTTGGACTTTGAGTTTGATAAACCTTCCATATTATGGCTATTGAAATGTCAGTATTTGGCAACTAGGTCTCTCTGAGCTCAACTCTAAAAACACAAAGGTTTGTTTGAGGTATATCGCATTGTCCCTTGAAAGAGTATTACTCCAACTTCAGCTGTTAAGTTTGAGTGGTTGTGGATAACAGTTGTCAGGGCTAAGAATCGTTGCTGGAGAATCTTTCATAGCTCAAAACTTTCCTTTGTTGATAGATTATAGTATGTTTTTACTAGGTTCTATTGGAAGGAAATAGCAAGCCTTTCGGAGTTAAGTAGTCCAGGTGACTTACACAAATAGAGCTCCTGTCATCCCACAAGTGATTCATAGGCAGGAATTATCTTAAACAAGGAGGTGTTAGTCAGGGGCTGGCATTCTGGTGAAATACATCTACCAAATATTAATATTTGTAAAATGCACACATGAAAATTTTCAATTCACAGTTCCTAAAAAGAAAGGGATCATATGCAATCTAAGCTACAGTAAATGTCTGGAAGAAATATAGTCCACACTGAATGTTAGCCCTTCTGTTTAATGTCAGTGAAATCAAAGTATTTTTGGGGTTAACAGTTTCACAAAATCGCAGAGTGGTCAAGGTTGGAAGACACCTTTGAGGGTTATCTGGTCCGACCCTCCTGCTCAAGCATGGCCACCTAGAGACAGTTGGCCAGGAACAAGTCCAGACGGCTTCTGAATATCTCCGAGGATGGAGACTTCACAACCTCCCTGGGCAACCTGTGCCAGTGCTCAGTCATCCTCACAGTGACTGATGTTAGGACAGAACCTCCTGTGTTTCATTTTGTACCCATTGCCTCCTGTTCTGTCACTGGGCACAACTGAGAAGAGCCTGGATCCGTCCTCTTTTCACCTTCCCTTCAGGTATTTATACACATTGATGAGATCCCCCTTGAGTCTTCTCTTCTTTAGACTGACCAGTCCCAGCTCTCTCCACTTTTCCTCATAGAAGAGATGTCCAGTCCCTTCATAATTTTTGTTGCCCTTCACTGGACTCTATCCAGGATGTCGGTGTCTCTTTTGTACTGAGCAGCCCAGAACTGGATGCAGCACTCCACGTGTGGCCTCACCAGTGCTGAGTGGAGGGAAAGGTTCCACTCCTTCAACCCACTGGCAACACTTTTTTATGCGGCCCAGGGATACCATTATCCATCTTTGCTACAGGGGCACATTGCCAGCTCATGTTCAGCTTGGTGTCCACCAGGACACCCGAGCCGTTTTCCACCAAGTTGCTTTCCAGCTGGGTGGCCCCCAGCATATGCTGGACATCAGACATGTCTTCCTTGCTCCAGACTTGCTCTTGGTCTCTGGGTTCTTGAATTTCAGAAGGTTGATCCTACTGGTGAAGACTGAGGTGACAAAGGCAATCCAGTACCTCAGTGTTTTCCATGTCCTGTGTCAGTAGAGCCCTTGTCCTATTCAGCAGCAGGCCAACATTCTCCTTATTCTTCCTTTTGCTACTTACATACTTACAGAAGTCTTTCTTGTTGCTCTTGACGTCTCTTGCCAGGTTCAACTCTGCCGGATTTCAATTCAGCTTGTTGGATATTGTGCAAGACAATACCTCCTGTGTCTTTAGACATAAGCTGTTTATATGGATGGCTGTGACCTTCTGTGTTTGTCCAGCACCAATGTCTTGTGATTAATGCGAAAACGCAGAGGATAAAATAGGACAATATACAGAATTTGCAGACGGAACTATTGCTTTTGTGTCTTGAAGTACATTTTGGAGAGAATATGTCAGAGTCATTTCCTACACAAACAGCACTAGTTTCAGTATTAGTGTAGGCAGGTGCTGATGCAGTGAATATCACCACAGTACTGTTTGACATAACCTGTCCATTGCTTTGTGTTGCTTTTTCTTTTTTATTAGATTTTTTTCCTCTTGGCAGTATTTGATCTGTATTTGTTAAATCTCTGTTAAACTCTATCTATTAAACTACCTTCCACTTGTATTACAACATGTTGTGTCCTAACTTTCCTGAATTAAAACATGTTGGCATTATTCTGCGCTCTGTTCATGATGACACAGAGGAGATACTGCAGAGTTCTGCCTTTTTTTTGGTGTTTGCTTCCCTTCTGACACTAGCAACTGTCGTAATTTAGGACAACTCTGTCTTTGGCCACTGAATTCTGCTGTTCTTCAAGCAGGCTGAGTCATCACTTTTGGAGGAAGTGGCAGAGGTGATACCTTCAGTTATAGCTCATGTGAGTTCCATTACAGAGGAGCAAAAAGGAAAATGGAGAGGAAAAGAAGCAAGGTATCTGTCATCACCTTGACTGGTGATTGGTGGAATTAAAAAGTGGTTTTGAACAGCATCTTTCTTGTGAAGCAAGCAGATGCATGGATATGGATTTGACTCTGTGCCTAGGTGTTTTAAATTATTTTGGCTGCTGTTCTGAAAATAAGCAATTTTAGATATTTTTCATTGATACGGACTGGAAAAGTTGTTCTGGAAAACAGTATGTAGGATGCAATGTGAACCTGTGAATTTTGTCTGCTGGTTTCAGTCTGTCTGACTTGTGTTTTGCATTTCTTCGTAGACTAATTCTATGAAGTTGTCTTTTTTGTTTTTGTTTTAAATTGAACGTGGACAAGATCCTATGGCTGGGAAATTGAGAATTTTATTTATCTATGTAATATTCATGCAGCTATTACTTCAAGGGATAATGGTTATGATTACTGAATGTGTTCAAATGTATCAATAATTTGTCTGGGGATATATATGGCTTGAGATGGAGCGTATTAAAAAAAAAAAATAATCCTCAAATGGTAGGGAATTCCCAAGGGTCACTGAAAGGTAAAAAGGACTGACCTCTGCTCTAGCTTTAGAAAAGTACAGTGGCATCATGCCCAGACTTCTTCTGCTGCATTGTCTAGTAGTTGAAAAGGGCTGTGTCTGTCCTACTAGAAAGTAATTTTGGTCTGTCACAAAAACAAACACAGTATTACATACTTCATACTGATTCTTAGCTTGTGTCTCTTACTGCTACTGTCTCAGTTTAGCCTTTAAATGTCGTGATTTACAATGCTATCAAGGTTTTTGTTTCCTATGGTTAAAAGTCATGCCTTTGCATGCGGTATTATTATTAATTTTAAATCTCAATCATAAAGAACTTTCACCCTTAAACAGAAATTTTGGTTTATTGAAGATCTTGTGTTTACAGACTGTGTAAGCATGTTTTTTCTTCAACTTCCTCAGTCATTCAAGAGCAAGGTGGATGTTTCCAAGACTGTAAATATTCCCAGATGATAAACTACTACTACTCCAAAGTGAAAGCAGCTGTAACTGTTCTGTGTGTGGTGCTTCATCCAGACATTTTCTAGGCATGAGCCTAGAAACATTTGTCGTAAGCAACGTAAGAGAAATAAGCACAGATAAGTGTAAGGATGTGAGGTGGTTTTTCCTGGTGTTCCTTACTCTCTAACACAGAGGTCTCCAGGGTCAGTAGGTCTAGTCTCTATCTTCCCCTACATCAGATAACTGTGTCATATGGGCCCTTTCAAAGGTTTATTCTGCTTTGTCTTAGTTATGTGATTTCCTGCAGCATGTATGTTGTTTGTTGAGGTAAAATACTGTTACTAACTCTCAAGTTTAAATTGTGTAGCTCACCTAAAGCTCACCTACAGTTATTGCTTACATCTAAAGAGTCAATTTTCAGTTCAGGGTTTGGTTTTCGTTTTGGGTGTGGTATTTTGTTTTTTTTTTTTTGTTGGGATTGAGTAAAGGAGCTAGTTTATTTACAACTAATACATTCTCTGAAGGATTACCCTTTGGGATCTTTGGTAGGCATGTTTTCTGGGTGCTTCCTCACCTGACCTGAGTCTTGGCAGTATAGACGTCCCAGTGTTGAGTGGATCTTAAATGCGAACTTGGGGATGAGAGGAAGCATGTATGTCCCTTTGGGTGACTGAGATGGTTGAAGAATCTGTGAGTGTTTGCTGACCAGCTTTCCTGGTAAGGATGCTCATGAGAAGATAGCCTTAACTGCTTTGATTTTCCATCTCAGGAGGTGCCTTCTTAAGGAAGAAGGAGGAATAGGGTGTTAGCTGACTTGACAGGACTGAGATCCCAAAGTTTTCATCGAAGAGTTTGATTTGTTGTGCTGGAAATTCTCCTGGGCCCTGTCAGCAGCAAAGGCTGCCTCACAGCATTCCTTAAGCATTCAAATTGAAGTAACTATGTTTTAATGATTTCTAAATTAGTTTAGAAAAATTATCTGGAGCTTTCATGAGGGAAATGCTTTTTATTATGTCAACAAAATTTTTATATGTCAAGTAGAAAGTTGTTTAGCTGTCCATTCTTGTTTTCAGCTGCCTTTCATTATTTCTTTTATAAGGTGATACTGTTTTCATGTTTATATTTATTTTTAGTTTCTTGGTAATTAAAAACTTTGCTTTAGTGTTTTAAAATGCCTTTAACACTGCAAAAACACTGGATAGAATTAGAAGCTTGTCAGTGAATAGGATTTGTTAGTGTTTTATGTATAACTGGTCTTGCTTTTCATCTGCAGAAAGTTATTTTACTACAAAACAAACTTGCTCCTATGCATTGTTTAATTTTAACCAATTCTACAGTAAGTAGTAGGTTCAAGTATATCTGGAGTAACCCTACTGTGCTTTTACAAAGATGGAAATGAATCAGTGAAGGAGGTGTGTATGAAGGAGAAAAAATAAACTATTTAAAATGTTTACTTTTTATATTCTTATGAAAGACTTTAAGGCTTTATATTTGGTGAGGTTAATATAACTCATATCTGATGAGGTTAATATAACTCTACTGCTTCTTTTGGTTTTAAGTAATTTACTCTTAATGTGTTTTATTCACAAGTTGAATAGCAATGGTATGAGAGGTGCCAAAAATAGATCAAAATGCACACCATCAGGATTATGCGTCCTGGAACAGGGAGGATAGAGGACAAAGTTTTCAGTAATTCTAGCTGAGGATCACCAGTTGTGGGTTTTTTTTGGTTTTTGGTTTTTTTTTTGGTTTTTGGTTTTTTTTTGGTATGTGTGTTTTTTTTTTTTTTTCTTTGTACTGCAATCTATCACATGCATGGTACCTTCTGTTTACTTACAGCTCTCTAATGCACTTTTCCACCAAGCGTGGAGTTCTCTATTTATAAGTTTGATTTCAGATAATTAAGCTAGTAAGCTGAAGAAAAATGTGGTGCAAGTTGAACGCTTGGTGGAAATGACAGGATCTAACTACTTTTTTTTTTCTCCACCCATGTTTCCATCTCAAATTCTTTTTTCAGCTCTCGTTAAAAATATGTATTAGAGCCTAGCAGGAAAAATTAGTCAGAGAAACACTGTGTTTCTGTTGTAGCGAATCCTTTTAATACTCGATTTTACCTAATTGATTTATGGATGTTTGCTTCATTTATATGATGGTCTGACGGGACTGCTGTCAAAACTGTGGGAGATTCTCACATTCTTCAGTATCACAAGTAGTCAGAACTAGTAAAGCTGAGGAGGGACAAGGAGGGTCTCAAACTGCATTGGAATACCCTGCTTGATGACAGTGGTGTATGGTTTACAGGAAAACAGCTTTTACAAAACCTAGTGATAATTATGTTCTAAGGGTAGGCTTTGGGCTACAGAATTGCTCTCCCTCTTCCAAACTACCTTTTGTGCTTAATTGACTAGGTATGATCTAGGAATGCTGATTTTGATCAGTGCCTCCAATGAGCACTGATGAGCAATAATGAGGATATCTAGATTTTTTTGATCCTGACAAGCATTAAAAATTTGGTCAGGCCAGTACTTAAGCTGTGTATTTGGTGTATGCCTGCAAGTACAGGCTTAGTCTTTGTGGTGGTTACAGGATGCAATGTTAGGGCTGTGTAGGAATGTGAAGTTTGAGTATTTAAGCATGAAGCTTCAGCAGCTAAATCCCTTTGGGGGTCTTTGCTGTTATAACTACTACTTTTTCTATTGCATCCACATACTGTTGAGCATTTAAGTTGTTCATAAGCATTTATTTCTGGAATAACATTAGGTGAAGAGTGTCATTATCTGCATTTTAGAGCTTGGATGTGAAAACCAAGTATGTGCTGTTTTGCAGTGCCTGACACAAAACAACAATTTTTTTTTTCCTTTTTTGCTGAATGTTGCATGTCTTATACTTGATTTTCAATCTTGGAGCCCTTTAAAGGGGTGAGCAAGCGTATAGATAAGGGTGATCTGATTGATACAGACTAGTTGGGTTTCCAAAAGTTTTTTGATATGATCCCTCTACAACAGCATGTAGTGAAGCTAAGCTGCCATTCTTTGAGAGGAAAGATACTTCCATAGCTTGATAATTGTTTAAGAGGAAAAAGAGGAGGAAGGAATAAATTGTCAGTGTGCCCAGAAGAAGTCATTAAGGGCATCCTGTAGAGATTTGTGCCTTTTAACATGTTCATAATGGACTGAGGTGAGGCCAGGGAACAGTGAGAAGTTAAAAGTTTGCAGGTGAAAGCTACTTTGGGATTACAAGGAGACAGTATGTGATTGTGAGGACCTGTAGAAGGACCATCACAGTAACAGCAGATGTGAGTGGCTGGGCAATAAAATGGCAGGCACTTTTTAGTGTAGATAAAGAGATTTAAAATAATGTGCGCTGCATAAAATCCTAATTTCACACACAGAACAATGGACTTGGAGTTTGCCATTGACGCTCTACAGCAAGATCATGAGGTTCATAAAAATGTCAGTTTAGAGCACAGTGATGGTCGAAAAAAGCAAATGAAGTGTTAAGAATGGTTGAGGAAGTTCAGTATAAATTAGATAATTATATTATGCTGTTGTATAAATTATGACTCACCCACATCTTGATTACTGTGTGCCAGCTCTGCTTGCGTTATCTTCAAATAATATAGCGCAGTTAGAAAGAGCTTTAGAGAAGGATAAGAAGGATAATCAAAGAAAAGGGAGTGGTTTCTATACAAGATTGAGTGAATAATCTGTGACTCTTCAAATTTGAGACGAAATTATTTGGGGACATACAACAGAGGTCTACAAATTTGTGAATAATATAGCAAGATGGTTGAGATCAATTTGTCACCGATTTCTCATTAAAGGAAGCCAGGTACAAAACAGACATGGAAATGGCTGTTAGTGCTGTCAGGAGTAAACCCATGGATTTTCCCTAATGATACTGCATTCACTAAAAGCTTGCATAGTTTGAGGGAGAAAATGGACCAATATGTGGACAAGAAATGCGTTAGGGATGGCTAAATAGATAGGAGCGTGTCCAGTTCAGGGAGTTCTGACACTGTATCTTCATTTGCATCTGAATGCAGGCACTTCATAAGCAAGGACATGCCATTTTATTTGTTGAAGTAACTAACTATTCAAGTATCACCTTGGAGCTGTGTAGAAAATTTGGGGATTAAATCTAATTCCCTTGAGTAGCATTTGAATTACCTGCGCTATTCAGCATTTCCCATTCTCGTTCATTGCAGTGACTGGTACACAGCCTGCTCTGTGCAAGCCTACTTCATCCCCCCGAAACAGTCTCTCCTCTTCATTAAGAGAAGTGAGCGTCTCTCAGAAGTGCGCTAGAAGAGCATGCAATTAAATTGTAATAAGTGGAAGGACATTTGTAGTGGCACAGGCAACTAATGCTTTCTGGCTAGAGTGATGATCTGAATTATTTTTCAGCTACAATGAAAGTGTTTAAGCTATTCTTCCTTGAACAGTAAACTGAACAGTGGTTCAGACTGACTGCAGGATTCACTCCCAAATCACTGGTGTCTTATTATAAACCTTCTCTGGTGAAACGAACAGCTCAGCAGTCTGCTTTTTCTCAAGTAGTGTGTGTGTATGTTAGGAAAAGAACTACCTCAGTTTCTGGTCTGACTTGTCAGCATTTTAAAATTGCAGTTTTCACCTATATTCACCACAATTCCCTTTTTCCATTTCCCATTTTAAATGTGAACAGATGTTATCAAATTAAAGCCTGATGAGAATTTTTTAGCTGAGCTCCACTTTTTGCTATCTGGTATCTGTAGTTATGAAGGTTTCATAGCTGTATTTATACCAATTATGAATGTAAATAAAAATTTAGCACTCTACATGTGAAATCTCAGCTCTCTAATATCTTTGTCTTTTTTCATCACTTTATTTTTCCTTTACTTATCTCATAAACATAACATTTTTGTAGGCTTCTTGCATTTGTGTATTTCTCCATGTTTTTTTATTTTGCTGTGTTGGGTTTTTTTCTTCTCATGGATCTCCATATCTTAATCTTACTCTTTCCTGTGAACTTTTCTTTTGCTAACTTCCTACTCTTGGAGGGTGGGGATTAATTAAATTAATCTGGAAGAAGAAGAGAAAAAAATGAAGTAAATTAATTCCCAGCTCAAGAAAGGTAACTTTCTCCTCTCTGCCCCCAGTGTAGGAAGGTATCAACATACAGGGGAAGGGCACACTTATATGAGGCCAAGCTTCCCTGGGAACTGGATCCAAGTTACTTCCAAATTAATTGATAACAACTCAGTGCAGTGCAAGGTGTAAATTTATTCCAGTTCTTAACACTGATGGTCAAAGGTTTTAACTGGCCTTTGAGAAACAAAGTATTTTCACACTTTATTTATGTGATAAACTGTATTGTGTTGTAAAGAAATTGGTCTGTCAGAAGGGCTTTAAATATAGCGTTTATTTCTTACTGAGTTGTTCTTCTTCCACACCATAGAACTATTTTTTTTTTTTTAAAGAGGGTTAATCCAAATTACTAAAGAATTGAAGATATTCATGTTGATGTTCCTTACTGGTAAGAAGTGCCAGATCTCTGAAGTTGCCCAAGGAGCTGGTGGACGCTGTCAAATAGTGCTCTGGGCAGAGAGGTAATGGGACACGGGAGTGCAAGTGGGACCCCCGTATACTAAATTCCTTTCCATCAAGGTGTTGTTGGCCAAGGCAGGAGGAAGAGGAGGCAGAGAATGAAGTGGTTTCTGCAACTTAATTGCATTGGGGTGCAAATAAAATTAGAAGGAAAAAAAAAAAAAAAAAAGAAAGTGGAAAGAAGTGCAACCAGAACCTCAGCAAGAACTTCCAGAGAAGATGCTGTGAAAGTATACGTGCCCCACAGGCTTATTTCTGCAGTCAAAGCAGAAGTTGGGGGACACTGTCAACTACATCATGAACTGTGGAATTAGTTCTGAGTATAAACAGGTGACCTGGGGTCCCTGCCTCCTTTGGTGCGAAGATAAATTGCACTTCATGCCTGGGTGGGATGTGAGGGTGAGGAGGTGGAGCGGGTGTAGCGTGAGCACACAGAAGTGTTCTTGATGGAGTGTTCAGAGCCAAGTTATGTACGTGCTGGGTATCTTGCCGAAGAGAGTACTTTTTTTGAACAAGAGGTCCAAAAGGAGCTCCAAAGTAGTTGGGAGGACTCCCTTGAGACTGAAGAGAGTGCAGTGGTCATTACTTCCTAGCAAGGTACCTTGCGGATCCGCCAGTGAGAAGAACTGAGAAAGGTGCTTGATGGGGTAGCATTCTCCCACTCACCTGCAGGGTACACTGGGTTGTTAATCCATTGCCTTTGCTGTTCCTTTACATTGTCCCCAAGAATGAGAGATGTAAACTACTTGAAAAGATTATGTATAGAGCAGCTGACCTGTTCTAAGCCTGTCTTGCACAGAAGACCCCAACAGATACTTATTTTGGGCAATCATGACTACAAGTTTATATCGTATCACTTGACTCAGTCCTTACTGGTGTGTTTTCTTCTTTCAGATCTTCCTTTTAGTTTAGACATTTGTACTTCATCCTTTATTTTTTTTTCTTCTAATTATTTTCCTTTTACTTTCACCATATTCTACTTTTTTCTTTTTTTATTTTTTGTTGTCCATACAAGGAAGCATGTATCTGGACAATAAATTTGTTCTGGTTAGTTGCTGGTTGGTTGGGATTGGTTTTCTACATCTGTAGCAAAAGACAGCTCTGTGCTCTGGAGCAGTCCAAAAGCAATTCTCTCTTGTCACTGCCCATTCCAGGTGGAACAAGAAGTTGGATGTGAAGACAGTCTCCTCTTTTCCTTCATGCACAGCATTTTCCCCCTTGCCTTGCAAGAATTAATGAAGATAACAACTAGTACATAAATCTCATACTACAGCTGTTCTTTTCATTGCCACTGGGGAGTGCTGCACTATTTCTGTGCTGCTGCATGTTTTGCTGTGCAGTTGCACTGCAGAAGGTTACAGGAGAGACTGGACTATACTGTGACCCCTGACAAGAATATAAGTTTTGTTAAAATTGGTTGATCGGTTATGCACAGTGATGTCGAACCTGTCTGAAAGTAGTGGCATTTTTCAGAATTGAACCGTGTTTATACATTTAGCAGAGTGAAAGCAGTATGCAGCTAATTGGGGTAATAAAAATGCTTTTCTGGTGTGGCATAAGCATCAAATCCAAAGCAAGTCATGTATATGAGTGGTATGGAACTGCAATACATTGAGTAATATTCCATTCAGTCGTCAAACCCTGTAGGAACTTCAACTAAATGAAAAAGGCAATGTGTCTTACATCTACACACTTGCCGCTGTGGGAATTTTGTAGAAATGAGTGTTGTAAACATTTTTTCTTTCATTTTGACAGGTAATATTTGAAGCTGAAGTCTCAGATGGGAGAAATGGCTACATTGCCATTGATGACATCCAGGTTCTGAGTTACCCTTGTGGTAAGTTAATGATTAAGAGCTGCATTTTTCTCTGTCTTTTCAGGACATATTTGATACTGCTGCAGACTACTGAGTTTTCATCACTTGATCACTGATGTTCTTTGTTCTTTCAATAGTATTTTTGTTGCAACTTTCAGGGGAAAAGGTAGTGTTGCAATAGTGATTTACCTGGGTAAAATCTTTGTCTGCCAGAAGTAAAGTATACAGGAATACAAAACCAGAAATTCTTCAGTGTCTTTTTAGTTATAACATAGTCGGTGTGCATAATCAAAATGGGTTTTAATGTTAATGTATATACTCACTGATTTAAGAAAACTGAATTGGCAGATGCATGTAGGAGGTTTATCAGATTTCATCCCGTGTTCTTTTCCTTTTTTTTCTTTTTTTTTTTTTTTTTTTTTTTTTTTTAAACGTCTGCAAAAGGTTAAAGAAAAAAGCTTCTGGCTATTGAACCACTGAAGGATTGGGTTTTGTTATGTTGTTTTTGTGGACAGAGTTCAGGCACTTGTGTTTGCTGTTCCCTGCTTAATCCTAGGGAAAAATTACATGCGTGCAAACACAAGTTTCAATAATGAGAACATTCTACAAATAAAAAGTTGTGAGGAAGAAATTATTACTGTGCATTTCCGTCACTTGTTATCACATTATTTTTGGTAATTTGGTTCCGTCCAACTCTTCTGATCTTCCCCTAGACATCTACTTTCTAAAATGTGATTTAATTGTAATGCACCTTATGGCTGATAATTTAATTACGTTCTGAAATGATCAAGGTATGACAACCCCCTTTCCCAAATTTGCAAAACGATGCCAGCTAATAAAAGTATAATGGCAACCTCATGTTTTCTTTTCTTCTATCCCAAACCTGTTAAGACCCTAGTTCTCAGGAGCTACCAAGCTTACAGGGTATTTGGGTGAGTTACCTCTTTATGTTTCAGACAGCCAGCCCAGTTATCTGATATCTGTACTCAACAAAGCTCTGCTCAGATTCACTATCTGGCTTTAATTTTTTTTTCTTCCGTTTGTTGTTTGGTTTTTTGGTGGGGTTTTTTTGGTTTTTTGTTTTGTTTTTTCCCTCCCCCCTTTGTTTCCCATGTGTTTTTTTTTAAGTGCCAAAACAAAAGGCAGTTGGGTACAGCTGTGATGGCAGATTATCAGCATGATACAGCATTCCGATAAGCTCTTTTTTTGTTACTGATGGTTAAACCGTGTTCCAATTTGCTGTGTGTGTTTTTTTTTTTTTAAGTAAGCATAAAGAAATAACAGCTTATTTACTGTTTTTGTTACTAGTTCTTGAGAAAGGGATGGGTGAGAGCTGTGTAATGTAACGTACTCATTCTTCAAATGTGTGTGTGTTGTCTTTCTTATGTCTAATAAATCCTTCAGGTGGTTGTGCCACTGAGCTTTCCTAGGGGCTTTGTCAGTGTGGGAAATAGATTTGTCAGCTCCTGAAATACTATATTCAATGGCATAAATAATTTATTTTAGTAAAACAACAGAGCTCTGAGTTGCATTGCAAAAAATCAGAATCGTATCTCTCTGTTTCCCTGAGCAGTATCCTGCTAATTGGGTTTTTCTCAGTATGATGCGTTTCACACAATCAGAAATCTTTGGGATAATTCTTGTAAAGTGCTGCTGACACTTTGGCTTTTTATCTCCTCCTCTTGGCTTTGATTTTTAAAAGACTTTATTATAGCTCATAGAATCATAGAATGGTTTGGGTTGGAAAGGACCTTAAAGATCATCGAGTTCCAGCCCCCTCCCCATGAGCAGGGACACCTTCTCATGTATAAGTCATGTATAACAAAGTTAGTAGAATCACCAGGGGAGAAGGGAAGGACCTGAAAGCAGTCTTTCTTCTCAAACAGAGGTGAAACAAATTAATTTTCTCTTCTGTTTCTGCTTTTTAAACAGAGGTTGTTATAATGTACATCTTCTGGGAGACAACAATGTTCCTGGCACCTTTTTGAGAAATGAGCATTGTATGTAATTTTTGTTTTCCCCCTCTGCAGATAAATCTCCACATTTCTTGAGGCTGGGGGATGTAGAGGTCAATGCAGGGCAGAATGCTACATTTCAATGCATTGCTACGGGGAGAGATGCAGTGAATAACAAGTTATGGCTCCAGGTAAGGCCAACTCATGCAAGTCTATTTGGTTAGAGGACAAGCTGCTTTCGGGAGGTGAAATATTTAAATGCCTAAGTCTTTTTTTCTTCTGCATGTGAAATATTTAGTTTAAATACAACTTAATCTCTGCCAAATGGAGACACTTGTAATCAGTTTTTAATGTTAAAAAGCTTGGATTAAAAATTAGAACAACTGGTGTGGATGGTGGAGGAGGATTGGTCTTTAAGGCATCGTGGGCGGTTCTCTCCTTGTAAATCAGTTACTCAGTATCAAAATTTATTATCATTAAACGCAGATAATTGGCATTTAGGATCTAGTAAAACACAGATGTAACACAGCTGTCATAAATTTTGAGGATTATTTTATCATATAAATTACAACTAATTCTTTATTCAAGGAGGGGACTGGAGGTATGTGGCTGTACTTCTGTGTGCATCTCAGTTTTGCTCAGCAGCATATTTAATGGGACAACATAAAAGGACTGCTGCATGTCCTTTTTTCTCTGTCTCCATAATGAGGGACTTCACCTTTTATCTGTCTGTGATTATGAATGGTATGCATGTTAGAATCTAAGAGATGACCAAAATCAGAAAATAAACCTTCTCACTAAAAACAAGAAAAAAGAAGAAATTAGCACCACCATCCCCCAGAAACAACTGCTTTGCTTTGTGGTGTGAGGATAGGGTTACTTACAGTTAAGACCACGAGTTAAGTAGAAGGATGGCAAAGGTTCACAGTTGCTTCTTAAAAAGTTATGTTTTGCCACTTAATAAGGATTAAAAAAATCACTTTAGTTGGATGTGTACTTTTATGTGTATGCTTTAGATGACACAGAAGCACCTTAAGCACCAACACTCCTTCAGAATGGTTTCTAAATATGCCCTTTAAAACTTTATTTTTTTAAGAAATGTGTATTTCTGTATATTTTCAGAACAGTAAAATGTATAATTTTTGGGAAATGTACTTTGAAATGAACTATAATCAGAATTTTAAAATATATGTTTTTTGGCAAGCATTGTACTTTGAAATGAACTATAATCAGTTACTTCAGTCTGTTTTGATTTTTCTTTTAATAGAGAGAAACCTTGAGTAACAGGTGCATATAGGCATGTGATAAAACTTGAAAGGTTTTTTTTTTTTTAATAGAGAGAATGAGATTAGAAAAAATTTGATATGCAAAACGTATTACTGGAAAAATATGCCACAACATTAAAAAGGAATATAAATCTAGCAGTAGCTGCACTGCATTTAGTGAAAAGGTATTATAGCAGTAGGAATGATTTGTTCTCCATGTCTTTGACTAGTAACTTGTTTAAATTGAGCAAACATATAATGCATTCATTGAGGAAGAGGGGTTTGATTTCAGAGACTTGCCAAACAGAGCACACAAAGCACACAAAATTAAGTCAAACTGGATTTTGCTGTATCAAGGGCAGGACTATAACAATAGGAGCGTACCAGCAAACTCATGAAGCACCACCTTCAGTTGATCGTAGGTCAGCAAGGTCCAATGGAGACAGCCATCTGGAAATCTTCCCTATCTCTCACTCCTCGGGGTCAGATAACTCTGGCAGATTATCCTCTCTAACTTTCACTCCCCTGTGAAGGCTGGTTAGCAGCCAGAACAACACTGAAAACATATGTTTTGTCCTTCCATATACTTCCTGGGTGGTTTGGTTTGTGGTTTTTTGTTTGTCGTTTGGTTGTTTTGTTGTTGTGTTTTTGGTTGATTTTGGGGTTTTTTTTTTCAGTTTTTGGTTTGGTTTGGTTTTTTTTTGTGGTGTGTGTGTGTCACAGATGTGTTAATTTCTCACAGTGTGAAAGATAAGGTACCTTTGAGGTTATAACTCTGCTTGCTTGTGCTTATGAAGTGCTTTGATATTCTTGAAGATATCTTGCTACTGCAATGATATACCTGAACTTCTGCTCCCCTTTTTGTTTTCCCTTAAACAGTGCCAAATTTTCACCAATTTAAAGGTGACCCATCTTGTCATTTCTCCCTCATCATTCCGCCCTTCCATCCTACTTGCCCAACACATAAGTGTGAGTCAGCAGCTTTCCCTCTCTGAATTATCTTACTTAGATGAACAGAGCAAGTTACTGCTGCTGTGCACAGCTAATATTGAGTTTACTCCTTTTCCTTAAAACCCGGGGTGAATATGTATGGGCCTTGTGAGGCTCCAGAGCGTGACTGGAAAAAGGTTTGCTTTAACCTTTGACCAAATCGGAGATTCATAAAGCCTGAATACCCGGAAAGGAAGAACCAACAGATCAAATAAAATGCCTAAGTAATTGTTTTTGAGAGCCCTGAGCTGAGACATTCCAGGAGTGTATTTTTCTCATAACAAGAAAGGCCACTGGAAAAAAAAAAAAAAAAGTGCAAAAATGAAAAATGAAGGGTGGGGAGAGGGGGAAGAAGACACTTTCCAAGTACCCTGTCTTAGAGAAAATAGCTTTTGGTTATATCCTTATTGAAAGAGAAAAGATACTTCCTTGTGGGGGGGGAGGGAAGAAAAAGATAAAGCAGCAAACAGTGTGCTGTTAAAACACATTCCTTGATAAGGAAAGATATGAGATGAAATCTGGGACACTAGGGCTTTTTGTATCTGGAGTGATCTAAGATCTCATTTGCTTGTGTTGAAGTAATAGAGATGTGCAGACACGGATTTCGTTATGTACTCAACTGATACTCTTTGGCTTTCCCAGCCCTCTGTTTCAGAGAGGGGCTAAAGTAAATTCAGCAGCAGGAGAAAAAAAGAAAAAATAGCAGCTGCCCTGCTCTGTGGTCAGAGTCATGCTGTCCCTGGGTGCAGTCCCACAGCTGCTTCAGCCAGGCTCTGTCTGAGCTGCCCCAGTCTCGGCTTTGCCCTCCTCATCCCTCTGTGCACTGATGCTGGAGCTTTTGCAGCTTGCCAGTAAGTCAGTTCAGGAAAGTGATCTGTCTGAAAAAAGTTTTAGCCCAAATTAGATTTGGTGGTGGTGGTGGTAGGAAGGACTGTTTGGGTTGTTGTTGTGTGTTTGGTTTTTCTTTTTAGTTGTTGGTTTTTTGTTGTTTGTTTTTGTTTTCTTTTTTTAGCTTGATTCATCTCTGAATTGCCTATATAAATAGGGCCAGCAGGTGGATGAAGATGGGGATGTTTGGTTAGAAGCTGGAAAGAGGGAAAGATTAGAGCAACCTGAACTGAAGCAGAAGTTGGTCTCGGTAGCGTGTCTCATTGTAGTGTGGAAAATAGCCCTGATCATATACTAGATGATCCATGTGTGTGCACATTTCCATGCTTATGCTTTTCTCAGTGCATATATAATTAAGTGCACATAACTTTGTGTGTCAGAAGATAAAAATGTATAAAAACAGGTACAGCATTTCAATACTCTGTTTTCTGTGGCTTTACTGCCGTAGTGATAGTCTTTTCATCAACTCAGTTTTCTATAAATGTACATCTGTAAACATTTCAGACAGGAATTAACATTGAATTGAACTTCAGTCTCTCATGGCTGTAGATTCTGCTCATTTATTTGTTTTTAGATTGTATCTGGTCTTTTGTCCCCTTTCATACCCCTTCCCTCCCACCTCTGCATTTTGCAGCCCCACTGGAGGAAGGTCTGGCACAGTCAGAGCTCTGTCACTGAAAGATAAGCAGTAAAGATAACAGCAGTCTTTAAAGTTGCAGCTGCATTAATACGCAACAAATATTTGCACAAAGAGATTTAACTGGTTGAACAGGATGATCTGAAACACACCTTTTGTGACAGTGTAAGTAGTAGGTGTGGGAGTGGGACAGAAATGCAGCTCTCAAATTTGTTTGTTCTTTACCTTTTCAACTGAATCTTTTGCAGTAGTGAGCTGAAGGTTTCTCTTTGATCTTCAATTATTAGCAAATTCTGAAAGAGTTTCAAAGTCCTTAGTTTTTGTTTCAAGTGATCATTGATGTTGTTTCTGAAATACATTCAGTATTGGTGTGTATTACCTATTGAAAAACTGAACATGACCTGGCAATGAGTGCTTTGCAGCCTAGAAAGCCAATTATATCCCATGCTACATCAAAAAAAGCATGGCCAGCAGGTCGAGGGAGTTGATTCTCCCTCTTTACTCTGCTCTTGTGAGACCCCACCTGGAGTACTGCATCCAGCTCTGGAGTCCTCAGCACAGGAAAGACATGGACCTGTTGGAGAGAGTCCAGAGGAGGGCCACAAAGACGGTCAGAGGGCTGGAGCACCTCCCCTATGAGGACAGGCTGAAAGAGTAGGGGTTGTTCAGCCTGGAGAAGAAAAGGCTCTAAGGGGGCTTCCAGGAGAGATGGGGAGGGACTCTTTATCAGGAAGTGCTGTGATAGGACAAGGAGTAATGGTTTTAAGCTGAAAGAGGGTAGATGTAGATGTTAGGAAGAAATTTTTTACTGTGAGCGTGGTGAGGCACTGGAACAGGTTGCCCAGGGAAGTTGTTTTTTCTTAGTATTTCCCTCTTCCTCTTAGAATTTCTGCTGTAATGTCTCACACACCAACAGCTGGAGTTTGGTGCCACTGTATACACTGAAGTAGTTGGGTTGTATGATAGGAGTCTTCAAACCCAAGGCAATAACCTAGTTTTTCTGCATGTTATGCTTTGGTATGCTCTGTTTCATAAGCTTCAGGAGTTAGCAGTTCTTGCTGGAAAATTCTTTCCTGTAGGAGGTGGACATAAGTGTGTGTGTAATCTCAAAAGATTGAATATAGCATGTGTAGATATCGTGTCTGATCAGTTGTTACCCACTTCTGTTGATTTTTTTTTTTTATAAAGCCTGTAAATTATCTTTCTTTGCAAAGACACTTAATGAATAAGGATTCTTTCATTTATTAATGTTGGATGCACCTTGCTGCTTTGTTCACCTTGATTTGATGAATTAGTATGTATAAGACCACCCTTTTATTCTGCCCCCCCCCCCCCCAGCAATTTACACCCCCCCCCCCCCCCCCATGAAATTCCATGCATTCCAGTGGAGTTATGTCAATAAATAACCTTGCAAACAAGAGTCAGTTCTGTACATTAATCCTATGCTTGCGATGGATATGTTTTAAGTATTAAATATTTGAAAGAATAGTGCACACAGGGCATTCTAAACATGAAGATGCAGAGGTGGAGTAGGGTGTGATGGGGGGGCTCTTGGCCTGTTTGATGTGGAGATTTCTGTGTGGAGAAAGCTTCCAAGGTTTTAAGGTTCATTTCTTTACTAAGACAGTGGAGAAATAGAATTGACTGAAGAGAATAAATAACATTTGGGTATATAAAGACTCTGGAAAGCAGTGTGTGTATTGTTCAGCATTGGTTTTGTGGATCTAATTGGGATATCGGAGCAATAGGGTTTTTTACATAATTGGACTGTGTTTAACAGCTTCCTGAGCTGGGAACAATTGTGGCTCCCAAAAGCCCAATACGATTTTGTGTCTTATCAGTGTCCAGTTTGACTGGACACTCACACAGTACGGAGGATAGAGCTTTTTGCTAGAACATCTGTTAAACCATATGTCTTGGCACCTGGTTCAGATGGCGATAACTGCAGAACTAATGAGCCCATCCATCATTGCTGAGCTTTGCGTTAACGTAGCATTGGATTAGGGAAAGCAGCTTGTTCTGGCTTTGCGGTGGGATGTGTTTTGCCATGGTCTGTGGTGATACCATTTGCTTTGGCAAATCTGATATTTAAAGGGGGTACCGCATGCGTTTAAAAGTTTAATACATGTCTGGTAATCCTGTGCAGATTGCCATCAGAGCAGTGGCGAGTGGGCCAGCCTGCAGCAATAGCTGTGGGTGCTGGCTAAGTGCCGCTCCACTTGGACTGCCAAGGCTGGCAAGGCAGCTCTGCACTTGCCTGTGGAGAGGCTCATCAGCGTTAATGTGGGCTGATGCAGCCTCTCTCTCGCCAGAGGAAAATGTTGTTCCTTGTGGAATAACGGATAATTAAAACAATTGCCTGATAGTAATAATTGAAAGAGTGGAATTCAAAAGCTTTATGGAAAATAAAATGCAAATTGCTGTAAAAACAATGGAGTCAGGCTGACCTCCCAGCAGTACCAGCTGTTACCAGAGGACGAACAGGCATCTGCCTATCCCACTGCCTTTCTTGAGGAAACTGCTGTAACCCTTAGCGCCCTGTTTACCAGTATCTTGGGGTTTGGTGCTGGTTGCTACAGAATGTGATTTGTTATTCAGCATTCATTTTGTTGCTAGATACTGCATGTGTATGCTCTTTAACAGGTCTTTGGGCTGGGCACATGCAGTTCATATCCTGTGATGATGCATTTGGGCACATCATTGTGCACAACCAATCTCGTATTTTAGGAATTTTGACCGGAGAGTGTAGATGAGAGCCTGTGCCTGTGGCAGGGGGCTGAGTGACATAACATTGACTGTTTCATTTTGCTTTCTGGAAAGACAGCATTTCCTTTCAGAGCAAAGAAGTTATGCCACACATTTCCTTTCTTCCCACTGTACCCAGAAGGTGAAGGCATGGATCGGTATTCAGC
>NW_010136062.1:50722-52055 GCF_000699245.1 Pterocles gutturalis | reverse complement strand
TATGGGCTGTGGGCCTTTAGGGTAAACCATTTAGCTGCTTTTAGAGTGTTGTAAGGCTCTCTTGTGGCCTGAGAACAAGTGTTTCCATAATAAGAGGGTCACGTCCAATTTAACTTTGTTTTGCATAGTTTGCATGTTTTTTTCTGCTGTGATTTTTTTCATAGTTTTCTAATGTAACCTCGTCGTTTGACATCCTGTTGCATTTTGATACAGTTAATAATTTGGTTAAAATGCTGTTTCTTTATTTTGATGAGAAAACATTTCCTGTTAAAGTGCACCTGCCTGTTCACCATTTTCATTACATTTGAAGAATGTTTTTCTTCGTTAGTACAAATTTTATGAACCCTGGAAGTTAAGGGGACCTGAGTACACTCTGAATGTTAGAGAATCTTTGTTATTGCTTTTTCTTTTGTGGGACCTAGAGGAAGTTCAGAGAAGGTGCTTTGTTGGCACCCACAGGGTTTCAGCTGTGGAACTGTGATGGGGATTTTTGGTCCCCTTTTTGGTTTCAGTCAGCTGTCAAGTTTTATGCTTTTTAGTGTTGAACTGAAATAAGTCGGGCAAGCCTGCTTGTCCTAAGAAGGAGTCGAAACCATGATGTTGTGTGGAGGCTGCAGGAGGAGAGAGGACCAATCACTCTGGGTTCGCTCTTCTCCCAGGATGGAAGGAGCGGTGGGTCAACCTCTGAGAAGCCTCTGGGGAAATGGCAGACTTTTTGGATCATCAGCATCATCTGCCCCAAACAAGTACTAATGTGTGCAGCAGATTGGGCTGTTTATATCAAACCTTCTTTTCTCAGACAGTAAAATGCCTCTCAAGTCTACATCACCTTACCTTTTATCTTGGTTACTGGCAATGGCCATGCAGTGTGTAAGTTCTTTTTCTGTTGCACTTGAGGCTTGCATAGAAACTACACTTCCCTCATTTGCCTCATCATTGATTGCTTTTACTTACAGAAAATATGTTTTTGAAAGTGAGCACCAGAGTAGGAAAGCACAGAGGACAGGGCTTCTCTTTTGCAATGACTTGTCTATTTTACCTGCGCTTTTACCTCATCATATTTATGTTCTGTGATAAATGTTCTGGGTTTCCAAACATTTTTTCAAAGATGTATAAAAAGCTGCCTTGAGGTGACATATCAAACTCCTTGTAAATGACTTGACTTGTAGTTTATCCTGTATTGCACACTGCTGACTCTGAGATGGTTATAAAGAATATTCACCAATGAAAAATACAGTATTCATAACTTTGTGTTTATTCCTCAAAGGTTTTGGTTTTTTTCTTCCCCCCCCCCCCCCCCCCTTTTATATCTCTGTGTCCTTTTTTGGATACA
>NW_010136062.1:38450-50674 GCF_000699245.1 Pterocles gutturalis | reverse complement strand
TCCCTCCTCAATTTATCAGCCTCTTGGATAAATATGATAGTTCTCCCTAGATGCCTGGTCATTGTAGGTTTCAGCAACATGAAATACTATAATCCTTTTGCTTTTAATTTAATTCTGCCCCAATTAACTAAGTCCTCCAGCCTGTGTAGCTACCAGTCATTTAGCTTACCTGGCAGCCTTTGGGTTTGTCATCCCTCTAGACCTTCCCTAGGGTTGCTGCTGCTCCATGGCGACTGGAGCATCAGGCACTGGGGACTGTGCTGTTGGCTGTGCCTGCAGTGATGCTGGGGGCAGCTCACTGGGTACCTGTAACACCGAGTGCCTTTTTCTCCTTCTGACGTTTTGTAGTTTACATCTAGACCAGCTGTGGCAAAAGTTTGGTTACTCTGTGTAGTCTTGGTAGTATTTCCTCAGCAAGCCAGTGGCTTAAACCCGTATAAATCAGACACCTGAAATTAAGATTATGTTTATAAAAAATTATATTGTTATAAATTCCTTGACCAATGAGTCCTGTGAGTCTTGTTGGTTAAGGTTGTCTTCTCAACGGTATCATGTGCAGTAGGTGGCCTGATAGCCCAGACACTAGCTAGTTTGCTCAAATAGCTGCAGGACTTAATGAATTACAGAAGAATAAGAGCAGCTGGTATACTTAGCTGCTTGCTTTTTGAAAAGGGTAAAATAATCTGCTGAGAAGTGCTTGAGGAACTGTCTTGTTTGGTGTTGGTATTCAGTAGTAGGGGTTTTTTTGCAAATTTTTTCCTTCATTGTCTTCTCCTAACTAATCAGATTTTTTATTTTGAGCTGCAGGAAGAGTGCTGTAGTTCAGCATGCACTGCACAAGGTGATACAGATCTTTAATCACTGTGTCCAGAATTTGTGTTTCTGTGAATTATAGCTTTAAAAAAAACAAAACCCAACAATACTGCATTCAAGAACTATAGCTTTGTGAAAAGATTCATTTTTTTTTTTAAGTATAACTTTGTGTGGCATGTATTATATTAGCTTCAAAATAAGAGGCTTTAAAATGTCCAGAGAAAGTGAACGTAACGTCATTTTTATTTGTGTATTGGATGGCCAGGGACACTGTAGTTTGATTTTTTGCTATTTTGCCTCCAGTGGCTTTTATTACGATAAAATAAATTAGTATTGCCACCTCTGAAGGACCAGATGGTTCTCAATTAGGTTATTTCATGAAAACCCTTGTTTTCTTCAGTAGGAGGTTCAGTGCAGCGTGAGAGAAATTGAGCTACTTCAAAGTGGACATGTTTGAGTAACAGCAGTGCATGTAACCAAGACATTTAAAGTAATCGTGGATTTTACTGCAGTTCAGTGTGCAGGATAAAATTAGGCTTGTCACATGTATTCAAGATCTTCAGTATGTGTTTGCATGGGAAAAAAGCTGTGCTGCTTTTCCTGCTAATAAATGAGTGTGTAGTTCATTTGAAAGTAGGATCTTAGGCTGGTTTGCCATGGATGTAGGGAGACCAGCAAGTCAAAGCAGGTTAAATTAATTTCCAAATTAAAAAAAAAAACTTTATCTCCATGCTTTCTCTTAAAAATCAAATGAGCAAAAGAAATTCACCTTCTCATATACCAGGAAGAAGATAGGACTATCTAGGCATATTATCTAAGCTGTAGTTCCAATTCTTGTTCTGCTTGAAAAATAATATTTCTTAGGCTTAAATCGCATATTTGTAAATAAAATTGACTGAAAAAAAAAATCCCACTTGTTGAGTCATTTGCTCTTTTGTGGGTGGGAAAAAATAAAAATTGTATTTATCATTTCTTATGATAAATACATGTCATGCTTTATTATGTTTAATAAGTTTTAAAGTCCCACGAATATACTGAGAATTTGTGTAAAAGAATGAAATAAAAATAATAATTAAAATTATTTTAGAAAGATATATTTATATTTTTCTCCATTTGGAAGTTGCGTCCTAAATGCTGTAAAAGCATACAGTGTGTGTGCTGAAAAGTGCCAGACAGCTACATGCAAGTAAAATTTTAAAAGTATAGTTATTTATGTTGTTTATTCCCTTCATGTTGCTTTATTTTTTGAAAACATCTTTTGGCAGAGATCGCACGTTATTGCTGGCATTCAAACTGTCAACATTCAACCCTTTTCTGTCTTGCAAAAAATGGCATTTCTCCCTTTACGGAATGAGTAAAACTGCAAAAAATCTTTGAGCACGTTATTTACAAATTCCCTTTTTCTCGAGGCGTCAGAGATCTAATTCCATGGGCTGCTGGGGGCATCCTTCCAGCCTTTTTGCTGTCCAGTGAAGTTTTGCACCTTCCAGGACCATGTTGTTTAGACAAACTCTGGGCTTGCGCCCTGCTCCCCACACAGATCCTGCCCTCTCCTCCACTCCCTGTGGCTATGCAGTGAGTCTGATCATCAGCTAATCCATTTCGTGATGATAATATATGAGGGAGGCAGTATGTTTTTCCAGGAAGGTGTTTTTTTTATTCCAGGGCAGTTTTTTGCAGAAGCATAGGAGTGAAGGTGAAGAGGGAGTGAGTGGGGGCCAGCTGATGTGGGCGCTGCTGCCAGAATAGCGCGATGTGTCACTGCAGCCGAAGTGTTGACATCTTCTGATCTCTGGAGGCATCCTGGCATCCATCTGAGAGCCTGAGAAGGCAACCAGAGTTGACTGTAAATATCAGCAGTGGAGCAGACTTATTTTAAGGTGTTTACGCTAAGAATGGGATGGGGATGTGTAAGGTTGAGCTGTCCAGGCTGATAAAAATCAGTGGTCTGTAAAAAAAGAGTTTGGGAAAATTTAGAGGGAGCATCACCACAGAAAGTTTTGGTATCGTATTGCTGTTTAAACAAAAAAGCAAAACCCACCACTTTCAACCTAAAAAGCTGAGAGAGAAATTCAGATATGTATTAAATTCGTATTAGAGAATTGGAAATGCACCTAAATTCTACCAATTAAATAAGATATTGGGGTTTCGATGCTTCTAGTTCCATTCGGGTTCTGGAAGATCCACTACAATTTCATTTCATGTTTATTAAATGCTTGATTTATTTCATGAGACAGAAAAAATAAATTTAAGGCTAATTGTTAATTTGCCTGTGATTGTTTTTTAAGCTGTGTAGACTTCATCTTGTTTAAAATATAAATGATCTCATCTCATTGCTTGAAAAAAATATTAATAAAATCATGTTCCTATCAGATTAAAAATAACCTTGAAGTCAGAGACTTTTTAAGGTCATAATTCTAAATACCTGAAATTCCAGAATTAAGGAGGTTTTTCCACATGCTTATATTTATTTTAATCAAATGTTTATAGAGCCTAGTTCTTTTTGAAGCCTAGAGTTATTTTCACAAAAGGAAGAGAATTGCCTGGTAGTGACCTCTCCTAAATGAGCAGTTCAGGGTTATCAAATCAGACAGCAAGGGACTGGAGGAACCAAGGATCGCACAAGGTACAGCCATTACCTATTAGTATAACTCCACATTAATTTTCAATTGAATTTTTAAAACCTAATTGAGCAGCATTTTCAAGCTCTGCTCAGTGTGAGCAGGACATAAATTGAAACAGTATGTACCAGGAACCCTCTAATAAGCAGAGAGTACTGCTGCCTTTCTTTCCTCTCCTTTAAAATCAGTAGTAATGCCCTGACGTTAAAAAGAAGAATTTAGTTAAGAGATCGTGGCAGTGCATCTGAACTCTGACTGGCCAATGGCTTACCAGCATAAGGGAGATGCACTGAAATGGATGCAGGGTATTTTCTTTAACGTTCATTTTTAAGTGAGAATGCTCTTCTGTTTGAACTTCTCATCATTTTAATGATGGAAAAATATTTTAATGGATAAGCTGTGATAGACTTGAAGACAGACTTTTAAGATGTAGATGTGCAGATGGATTCCCAAGAAACAAATCCTAATCTAACAGAGAAATTTGAGCAGCCACTCTAAGCGTCGTAAGATAAAGTGGTAGGAAATCACTGATGTAAATAGAAAAGAAAATTCTAGGTTTTGTTGTTGGAGTAGAACTGTAAAGCTTGTTATATTTAATTTTGATTAATTTCTCTGGACGTGCATTAATATTTCATTTTAAGTAGGAGCCCAGTTCACTTTGTTTCTCCACGTGAAGCATGCAGACAAGCTTAAGTAAGCAAGTTCTGAGCTTCGAATGGTAAATTATTTTACACAGCATGTGTGGATATGCTTCTCTGCTTCAGACTGAGCACTTGGCATTCAAATTTAAAGCACTGGACTTATTGAAGGGAATCCTTCATTTTAGAAAAATCTCTAATATTAACTTTTCCCTTCATAGCAGAGCAAGAATGACTGCATTACATGGGTTACTAGTCGAGTCTGCTCTCATATAATTTTTATAATATGCCTTCTGTTTAGTATATGCTGCTTGGTCATTTTAACAATTATGTGGCAAGTTTGTGTTTAGTTGGAGAGCTTGACTTCCCTTTACTGGCTGGCTGTAGCATGGTGATGAGAGGATGTGCTGAGGGAGGGCACGGACAAACCAAAGAGTAAGAAAGTATGGTGAGGTTTGTTTATTTTGGTTACTTCAAGGAACCATATCCAAGGTTTATATTAAGTTATCATTCCAGAGAGTTCAAGCCTCTGGTCAAAACTGCGGGGGGGGGCGGTCGAAGTAGCTTGAAAATCCTGCTTGTGGATTCAGCTTTTGCTCTCAGGAGAAGCCAGCTAAGGGGAGGGGGAGCTGCACTTCCCACAAAATAATTTTACTGTAGCTTAAGCAGCACCAAAAAGAGCCTTTAACATCACCCCTCCTTTGTGTGATATTGGAATTTAATAATTTCATTGATCCCTGAAGTTCAATAAGGCCTTTCATTCATAGGAGGCTTTGCAGGCATCAGCATACGTCCTTAATTCTTCTTAATGGGAGGCAGATATTTGCAGAGCTGAGAAGGGAGCCAGTGTCTGCCACAGGGTGACTTGGCTGCGCTGCCGTGGATCTGGGTTTCCAAGGGCCTGGACTCCATTGTTTTTGCTTCAGAGAGCATCCATGTGATAAGCTGGCTTTTGGCAGTTACAGGCTGGTGATTTTGATTTAGGGAGGAGCAGTGTGAATCCCTTTTGGAAGCGTCTCACGTACCATCTTCTTTTGGAGATCTCACTGTACTTTCTGGCCCAGCCCTGCAGCCTGAACTTACCCGTGGTGTTTCCGATGCAATGGGAAAAGAGGTGGCTGGTGGGGGGGGAGAGGAGGAATGGGTGGTGTCTTCATGAAATGAGGAAGAGTCACACCAGTAAACCTGCTGTGGATAAAGGTGATGGTGTGGTCTTTGTAGTGGAATACCAGCAACTGAAAGAACCTGAAATCTGCCAGGTTTGGTATAAAGGAGTGTTTTCACCCAAGGCTTGCAGTCAGGCCTGGGAGTGGTACTTTGGCTGTTGCAAGAATTCTGTCAGAAGCTAAAATTCATCTGTTTAAATGTATTCATAGTTAAAAATAATACCTGTTACAGTGAGTTTGCAGCAGTAGTGAACCTCTGGCTAAGCTATTGCAAAACTGCTTAGAGAGTGACTAACCCATTCCTTAGAATCTACCACAAAGGGTAGATGTAAAATGAATTGTTTGTTTAGTATCAAGTACTCCTGCCTGTGACAGGAGGCTGGCTAATATACACATGCAGCATTAACTCATTTCCTTTTTATCCCCTTTTATTTTTGCCACAGGCTTTTTGTGGCTCAGTGGTGCTGCTTCTTGTGTTAGACAGTACGCTCAGAGTTTAAGACCTCAATGAAATTTGTCTTTCCAGGGGTTGATTAGAGCTGAAAATGTCCATGGAGGTCACATTTTGCTATATGTCGAGCAGAGCAGGTGATGTGGTTACAAGGAAATGATAAAGCCTTTCTGGTGACTGAGCAAAGCTGAGCGCTCAGAAACTGCATCATGGTCAGGGAATAACATGCGGTTGATCCATGGGAGAGAGCAGGAACATCGTTTGTTCACTTGGTGCATGTGTCTGGGGTTTTTTTTTTAATACTAACTTTTTGTGGAGAGTCTGTTCTTTGATCAAAATAAAAATGGACCATTTAATATGAATGAGAATAAGGAAGAAGGGTCACAAAAGAGATGAAACTGTTTCTACCTTCCTCACCTCTCACCCTGTCCCTGTCAGCTCCAGACAGATTAAATTTTTTAGTGATTTGTGATAGCTACAATTTTTTCAGAACTCTTTAAACTCTTTTCTTCAAATTAGATATACATCATTCCTCTTTTAGCAGCTTCCTTCCCTCCCCTTTCTATTTCACCTAGCTTTAAGTAGATAGGTGCTTAGTACAACAAAGGTACAATTTTAGAAGGTATTGAATTTGGGCAGATAAAAGTGAGCATTAGAAGGGATACATTGGCTGGTTGCTGAAAAGAGCTGTTGAAAACCATGAAATCCCTCAATGCCAGCTTTGTTTAAATATTTCTTACAGTGCACCCAGTATATCTGTTATAATTTTATTTAAAGTTGAATGCATTTTCTTAGGAGTACAACTGCTACTGCTAGACTCTCCTGTGGTTCCAGCTATGAAGCAATGACAGTTGAGTATGTCATGGTTGCATTTTGTGGCAGTGTGAAAGCCTGATGCTGTTTTTCCCCCACTAAACTTGATTCTGAAATGCTTTTGAGTACTGCTTGTCTCTTGGTGCGACCTCGGCACTGAGCTCTTCTACCTTGGAAATGCGGCATGGGACAAATGCATTTGGTGTTTTTATGTGCTCTTTATATAAATATGATAAATATCTTTTGTGTTCTTGCAAGATAACTCTGCCTTGGTTTCTCTTAATTTCAGAGAAGAAATGGGGAAGATATTCCAGTTGCTCAGACTAAAAATATCAATCACAGAAGATTTGCTGCTACATTTAAGTTGCAAGAGGTGACAAAAAACGACCAGGATTTATACCGCTGTGTAACTCAGTCAGAGAGAGGTTCAGGAGTGTCAAATTTTGCTCAACTTATTGTACGAGGTAAGGTTTTAATGGCTTTCATTTTATCCAATTAAGTGCTTTTAATACTGATGCTTTCTACTTAAACCTTTTATTTGGCCTACAGATGCCTTAATCTGAAATGATCATACAAACATAGCCCTATGAAGCTTCTGAAATTGTCATAAAATCAAAGACTACTTTGCAAAATGTCTTACAATTGCTTTCCATAGAATGCATCTGTGTAAAAACCCTGATCCTGCAATGTGTATAACACACCTGTGTGCTATTCTGTGGGTGCTATTTGTTCAACTTAAGGTGAAAACTGCTTAACTTTTCATAAATATTTTTACAGGTATGAGAGAATCCACTGTAGTTAGTGATAGCATTCTCTTTTAAAACCTGTAGCCTTGAGCAGACTGGTAGTACAGCAAATAACAATACATTGCTCTGTTACCCAGGAGGCAGGGATATAAAAATAGCTGTAAACTTTCACCTACCCAAGGACAGAGAGCATTATGGAGAAGTTCTATGATGATTTCCAATCTCTGAAGTAAGAGAAAGAAAATGAAAAACCTCCTTTTTTTTCTAGTTGGAATACTTTTTTGTTGCAATTCCTTCAGAAGCCTACTGGGGTGCGACCATAGATTGTGTGTGGCAGTGTTGGGTTGGTGGCTTATTTATGTATTTTATGTTCTGGACCGTGTCATCTGACTGGCAAAGGGTGTTGTTGAATATAGGAGTTCAGTTTTCACTTCCAAAAGTCACTTCGTGTTTGGCCTGGGGTAAGCTATCTCTTGCCTAATTGTGTCACCTGCAAAATTGCCCATTTCACTCTTAGTTGTGGTGAGGCTTCATGTTTTTGAAGTGGGAAAAAGAAGTGGTGTTCAAGATCTGCCTGTGATGCTGCTGCCCGGTGCCGGGGCTGTTTTGGCCGGGTAAATGTAGGGGTCGAGTGCACAATGGGCTCTCACTTTGACTCCTTGGTCAAGCAGTTGGCTGTTTGGTCGGTTGGCATCTGGGAGTCAGCCACTGCATCTGCAGCTGGGATAGGGAAAGGAAGTTCATCGTCAGTTAATAGAAATAAAAGTAGCATAGGAAATGATCTAAGATATTTGGTATCTGGCATTTGCTGGCAGAGGTATTTTCCTGGGGAGGCGAGTTGATTGAGGTCAACTGGGTTTTATGCCTTCTATATAACGTCAATAAAAATGGGCTTTGCTGACCGTATGAGGATTTAGACAATATGTTAACAGCTTTTCTATTCTGTAGATGTACCTTTTGTCTAGCAAAGTGCAAGATGGTCTTCATCCTAATACAATGAAATTACTCCTGTTACAGCATGAAAACAGACTTTCTGTTTTGTTGTTAGAAAAGCAGGGCAAATGCTTTTACCAATGAATGAAGTTTTCTGGGTTTTTTTTCTATTACAATAGAGCAATATAATGGTGTTTAAACCACTGTTTTTATCAAAATATAAGGTAACAATATCAAACTTCATAGTAACCACTTTTTCAGTGCAGCATATTTTTCTGCTGAGAAACTTGGGTCATTTGATAGAGAATACCATCTTTATGGCTTGAAACATAAACTTGATATCTGGCTATTACACAGCAGTTCTATATGTTTCATATTTTAAGGTTGATTTTACTTTTTGTGTGCTTTTTGAATTGGAAGCCCAAGAATTTCAAGGGGTTTTAAATATATATAATTGAAAAAAAAGGAAAAGAAAAGAAAAAAGAAAAATATTAATATTCTAAAAACATTTTCATCTATTTGACATCATGGTAGAGAACAAAGATTTGTGTTTTATTGTTGGATTTATTGCATGCTGTTATACTTGAAAAGCAGTATACAGTAATATATTTTCTTGTTTGTCTGGATAACCACTAAATAAATCTTGTTAGCCAAAAAAGCATACCCTTAGGGATCAGCTACCCTGGTGTTAAAACTGTACTGAAAATTAACCATAATGACAGGTCCTATATCTCAATGGCACTTTAAAGCTGACATCCTGCTATATGGATTCAAAAGATGATAATTTTAAACGAAATTTTTGGGCCACTGATATGAATTGCCTTTAATAAGAGCTGGCATAGTATTGCCCATTGTCAAAGATGACCCAGGGGGAAGAGTTTATTAGTGCGTTTCCTCCTAAACTGGAAGTGACAGTGCATGCTTGGGGCCTTTTTGTTGCTGTTTGTAACAAATGAAAATTTCGCTGCAGAATTCTCATGCTGAAGAGTATCGATCTCTCTGTTCTCACAGCCAGAGGATGGGAAAAAAACCATGAAACACAATTTACTGTGTCACGGCTTCAGTGTTACTTCCAGAACATTTTGAGTAACGATAAGGTCTTTGGTTTGTAGAAGCCAAATTTTACTGACAACATGGGTTAGTAGAGAGCGAGGGATGAGGAACAGGAGTTGTTGCCCATTAACTCAAAATCTGGGTGTTCAGGTATGTGACTGAGATCCTTACATATTCCATGTTTGTCTGGACATATGGTACCATAATATAGGTGTAGAGGCATACAATGCTTTTTTTGATGGGCAGTCCATAAGTTAGTCTTGGTAATGAAAATTTCCAGTTATATGATGTACATCACATTGAAACATGATTATTTAATTTTAACAGAAGAATTACTTTCAGTGGAGTTTTAAACTTTATTACAAATGTAGTTACCTGGGAGGGATGGTGTACATTTAAAGACCCTGAAAAGGATAACTCCGTTACTTTGGTTAATTTTTTGATTTTGTGTAATTCAATTTTTACCAAAAGTAGTTCCACTCAATGATTTAATGTCTCACCTTTGCTTAGAGCTGGTCTTCAGCTTCCAGCTCAGTGGCTACATTGTATTGATTTTTTTACATAGTTTCTATGGCATTGCTGTCATTCTTGGATATGTGTAGAAGGAGCTCTCCCTTTCTCCTTCCTTTTACAGGAAGCTTGGTGTCGTTACTGTTGGTTGACTTACCCTCCTGAACAGGTCCATCTGTTTAATAGTCTATTTATATTTTCGCTTGGTGGCCAGTAAATTGGCAATTTCTGGGAAGACAGTTTCTTGAAGTCTTCAGGGTTGTCTGCATTGGAACTTGAGAGAGATGCTGGGAGGAACAGAGCTATGATATGTAAGGAGGAGTGAACAAGGAGACAATGACAATTTCCTTCTTTTTACTTATTTCTTACTTGCTTTTGAGAATAAGTGTATCGTACTCTCAAAGTCTGTCTGTTCCTTTTACTACTTAACATTGAATTGTAGAAATTAAGTGCCCAAAGACATCACCCATGCCCTGGCTTGTTACTTACTTGCTGTATACATTTGTGCAGACTTTCTAAATTACAGTACCGAATAGCATTGCTCTCTTCAGTCACTAGAGATCTTTGCCCTGTAACGGGTTCTTGTACTGGGTCATCATTCACAGCTCTTAAAAACTACTGGAATATTCGTCTGCTGTTGGCAATATTTATCTGAAAAGTGATCTTGTGCATCAAGAAATGGGCAAGTTTTCATCACAGCAGTTGTAGTCAACTTCTTGGTTGACCTGTCATGTTAAAAGTGGCTGTCAGGAGGAGATGAAACTAATGTGGTATTCTTATGTGGTTTGTTAGCGAAACTTTGTAGGATAATCACAATTTGGTTTGTCCCTGTTTGGAATGACTTACACTCGGGCAGTCCTGCAGGGATCATGAAAGAAACCACCAGTTTCTTTGGCTGCACTGGATCTGGAAGATCCACTTGAGTGTGAAGTCTTTTTTTTATTTTCATGAAATAGCAGTTTTCTTGCTCTGATTGTCAGAAAAATCCCAACAAAACCACTCTCAAATGGTATGATAAGGAATTGCACTTTATGTAAAGTGTTTGTATGCTTTCCTTTTTCTTTAAGGTAGCTACACATTGTTAACAGACTAATTCTCCAAAACTTATTATTATGCTATTGAATACTGCAAAATCAGCAGGCAATTTGTTGTGTTTTATTTTGTGCAATGAATCTTACATAGATTAGTTGGAAGAAAATGTAGGTTAGTGTTAAAGACAGGGAAGAAAAACAAGGAAAAAGACTCTGTATGAGTCAACCATAATGTTCATTAATAATCTGTGAATAGCTCTACCATATGTCTGGTTCTACTGATAAGATTCTAAGTTTTATTGGAGTCATAAATTATAACAAATTCTGATGTTTTCACTAGGTGAATGTAGTTTTTCTTTTTAGTGTTTCTTCATCCAACTCAAACAGCTCTTCTGTGGTGAGGTCAAAGCAAGAGGAGGGCTACACCTTGATTTATAGTTCCAATATGGAATTGTCTTCATGGCCCTGGTAAATCCAAGTTAGCAACAGAAAACAAAAGAGAGACATTTTTCTCCCATGTGTTTTCCTCTACTGTCTGCTGACACAGAAATAAAAGATTCTGGTAAACTGACCTGTTTGTATGACTTTACTAATATGAAAGAACTTATTTTGTTGTATTTGCTTTGACTTGACAAGTGTTCTCTCTGCTCATTTGGTTCAAGTTTTGGTGAGGTTTGTGGTGACATTTGTTTCTCTTACGGGACTTGGTTTGCCATCAGGAGCAATTTCTATTATGGAAGTAAGTCTGGCACTGATATTTCTGCCTTCTTGTCTGTAATCCCTTTAAGGATTTTATATAGGAAAATGAGCAATTTGACTGGTCTCCAGTGATGCCAGAACACTCTGAAGATGGAGTTTGCCCCCGCAAATACTCTCATACAAGCATTATTTTTTTTCTCTTAAACCTGAAGTCTTTCCTTTTAATAAAGTTGTGGTTTGAAATTCACTTTCCAAATTTCACTAGTACTTGCTTTGTCTGGAAAAAAAGTGAAATCTCTGGACTTGCTGCCAATGTGTGCCCTCAATTTTGCTAACTAGTTTGTTTGTTCAGTATAGTAGTGGCTTAAAAATATGCCTGTCTAATGACATGGAGAGCACTAGGTGGCAGACAAAAGAAAATGCATCAGGTAGTCTGAATATATGCTCCCTACTTGCAAACAGGCTAACTTGTTATGTACCAATTTTGCAAAATGACCCAAATCTGTCCTCCAGTATTAACTGTCTGATGAATAGTAGATTTCCCCCTCCATCTGCAGTCATATCACTCACCATCCGTTCAATAAATGCTAGACAAATCAGGTTATTAGTGATATTTTGTAATGTGTTAAGAAATTCAATTTCTGGGAGACAGTGGTGATATGTAATAGGGCTTCGGACTGTATCTATGAAGAGTCTTGAGCTGGGTCTTTGGGTGTGTGTTTCTCTGAGTTGACTGAATTTCAGAGCAGA
>NW_010136062.1:17623-38419 GCF_000699245.1 Pterocles gutturalis | reverse complement strand
GGGAAAGAGAGATTCAGCAGTCCAAGTTGGTGAAATTTGTGGGCTTTACATTGTTATCTTGGCTAAGTGCCCCTTTGAACTATTGCCAGACTTCTGTAGGAGAAATTATGTTAGCTGTGAGTTAGAAGAGCCATGTGGCTTCTATGCTTGTTTCATAAGGTGCGTTCCTGGAGTACAGGTATTAATACCATTACTCTTTTGGACCCTCAGCCCACCTTCAAAACTACTTTATATCCCATTTTTTCCCATTAGCTGAAGTGTAATTCTCTCATGGTTATATCCTTGTGGGAAAAGCAGGTGACAATGTCTTAATAACTTTGCAGCAGTCAGAAAAATAATACAATGATTTTATGAAGTTTTTCTAAACCCCACTAATAAAACCCAGGATATATTTTGGGTATGTATCTGGGTGCAAACATATTTCGAAGAGTCTGGAATCCAATTAACTTGATCTTTTTGTGACATCCTCTGGTTTTGATTTCTTTACTGTATTAAGATCTTATCCTCTTTAAGCAGGTTTAACACAGGAATTTTCCTACTTTCAATTGTCTTGTTTCTTACAGCAGGTAAAGAGGGGTTGTCACTCTGAAGTCAAATCCTCCTTCCTTTTTATAAGAAGAATGTAACAAGAATATAGGAAAATACCTCAATAAGTCTCCAAGTTCATAATTAACAAATTGAGCCAGATTGAGTCCTGAACTCTTCACGTATCTACCATACCAGAAGGAGTAACAGCCTCACTTTCTCATCAGGCAGTTCTTCTGTGCAAGTAACTCTGCTCACCTCTTTTGCTAAGGCAACATTTGTGTCTGGTTTATGTAATTAATAGGAACGTTGCTCATTTTCTTTAGGAAGCACAGGAAACTTGCTTTTCCTGGAGAAGCAGGAGAAAATAGTTTTGACTGCATTTTTGAAATAAGCTTGAAGAGACTTGGATTCACATGAGGTAGCAGAAATGCAGAGTGTTTGGAACAGACTCAATTCCATCGTTCTGCGTTGAGCAATCTTGGCTGCACAGTGCCATATTTTAAATCACAGAATTAGAGAATGGTTGAGGGTGGAGTGGACATCTGGAGATCATCTGGTTTAACCCCCCCTTCTCAAGCAAAACCGCGTAGAGCCAGTTGCCCAGGATCGTGTTCAGACCGCTTCTCAATATCTCCAAGGATGGAGGCTCAGCCACCCTCACAGTGAAAAAGTGTCTCCTGATGTTAAGACAGAACCTCCTGTGTTCCAGTTTGTGTCCATAGTTTCTTGACCTTTTACTGGGCATGACTGAGAAGAGCCTGGCTCTGTTCTCCTTTCACCTTTCACTTCAGGTATGTATACGCACTGTTGAAATCCCCTCTGAGCCTTCTCTTCAGGCTGACCAATCCCGTTTCTCTCAGCCTTTCCTCATAGTTCCTTCATCATCTCTGTGGCCCTTTGTTGGACTCTCTCCATTATGTCCATCTCTCTTTTGTACTGAGGAGCCCAGAACTGGACCCAGCACTCCAGGTGTGGCCTCACTAATGCTGGGTGGACGGGAAGGATCACCTCCTTTGACCTGCTGGTGATACTGTGTCTAATGCAGCCCGGGATACTGTTAGCCTTTTTTTTTTTTTTTTTTCCCTTTTCTTTCCCCTAGGGCACATGACTAGCTCATATTCAACATGGTGTCCACCAGCACCCATAGGTCCTTTTCTGCCAAGCTGCTTTCCACCTGGATGGCTCCCAGCCTATGGTGGTGTCTGAGGTTGTTCCTCCTCAGGTGCAAGACTTCGCACTTCTCCGTGTTGAACTTCATGAGGTTCCTGTCAGCCCATTCTCCAGCCTGTTGAGGTCCCTCTGGATGGCAGCACGACCCTGTGGCATTATTAGCCAGTCCTCTCACATTGGTGTTATCTGCAGACTTTCTGAGAGTAACGTTCTGCACCATCCTTAATGATTAATGGACATGTTAAACATGAAATGCCACGATGCTTTGCAGCAATCAGTTTGCTTACTTTTTTTCAAGGGAGGAACAAGTTGGTCTTATTTCAAAGTCTTTTCATGTATGCACGATTTTTGAAGTTTGTGTGGTACTATCACTAGAACTAAAACCTTATATTCTTGACGAAGATTAGTCTGCTCTTTGGTGTGATGGACACTACTGTCCTGTCCCACTCAGTGAGGGCAAGGGGGTTTTTTTTATATCTGTGCAGTAACCTGGAACAATGCTTTGAGAGGCTTAATTAAATAATAATTTTATTAAAAAGTTGTAAAATGTAGAATGCAAAATGTACCAGAATTACAAAAGATAAATGACTTGGCGGAGAAAATTTGTAATGATACCATTACCCACCGTCAACACTAAAACTTACAATGATGTGACACCTACTAACAATGTAACGATACCACAACTACCAACAATATTAAAGACTCACAACTGCTTATAAAGCTTGCGATCACTTACCAGTGTTAAAATGGGCAATCACTTTTCACAGTGAGGCTTCCCATGGAAAGTTGCTGAACAAGCCCCAGAAAGAGCTGGAATCACCTTTCAATACTAAAACTTGTAGCGGTGTTACCCTTATGTGGCAAAAAAGTTAGTTAGAGACAGAGAGAGAGAAAAGGAAACTCAAAAATTGTTCAGAAATGAGAAAGAGAGGAGAGACAGAAGAGATTCCAGAATTATATCGCCACTCTTGGATCCAGTCATGGTCTCTGCTTGAAGTTGTGATACTCAGGTGGCGGGCAGGCACCTTCCCCTTGTTTGTTCACCTTTTATAAACAAAATTTCGCAGGTCTCCACCTAACTTTCTTCAATTAGCATAAGAAACAATGGAGGTGTCTCCTTAATTTGCATAGGAAGAAGGAGGGGTCTTTCCTTAGTTTGTGTGGGAAGAACCATCTTTTTGCCTTGGCTTAAGGAGGGGAAGGGCAGCATTAAGCCTTTCAACCAATCGGGTATGTGGTCGTGCAGACCCTGTGTTAATTAGTTTTGGCTGAACTTTCCTTGTTGGTGCCTCAGAGGTGAGGGAGGTGACCTTGCTAGCAAGGGAGTGGGGCAAGGTTTGCTCCCTGGTTGTAAGGGAGGTGACCTCACTAGCAAGGGAGTGAGGCCATAAGTCCTTTGGTAAATTCCACACTCCCTCTTATCAGCAAGAAGTAGAACTAGGGGTCTGTCCGCAGACAGTTGCAGTCTTTTACAACCAAGGTGTTTAAGACATATCATTTCCTTATAAAGCCTTCAGCAGACAGTAGCCTTTCATCCCTTGCTGGGGCCTTTGACAGGCAGTTGCAGTCTTTTGTAAGGAACTGCTTTCTCTTTTTGTGCTATCCCATTGCTTCATCCCAGTATTGGCATAGTTTGGGTGAAGAGTGTTTCTAGCTACTCAGTCCTCTTGAAGTCTTTTTAATGTGAACTGTTGCTGTTGTAGTTCTGTGATTTGTTCTACGTCTGAAATATGTAAGATAAACCACATGTTTTGCTTTTATCTCGTAAGACAAGAATTTTTTACTGTTAATATCCTCATTAGGCAAAAACTAGCCCTTTCGGTGCTGATATGTATTGTCCTACTGTATTCCTTGAATTTTAAGGTGACTGATCTGGTTCAGAGCAAAAGCCAAAGCCCTGTAACCGTGTGTCCTTCCTGTGGCCAGGCTCAGTAGCTAGTATTCGGGGCAGATTATCAGAGAAGAGCAGAGGTAGAGGTGTCCCTTGCTGACATAGGATTTTACCTTCCCCAGGGTCTGTGGTTGAGGCATTTTTTAAGTAAGAGGTGGTACCCTCTCAGCTTGGACATTAGTGTCACACCTTAGTTTCTCATTCATGGAGAAAATGTGCACTTGTAGAGCACAGGGGCAAAGTACAGAGGTAGAGAGGGAATACTGCTTGTCTTACCTTTTTTGTTCTTGAAAGTATGCTGTTTGCTCTACGTGTGAAGCTACAGAGCCCGCTGAAAGAGTTTATCAGCTAGTAACAAATGCAAAATTAACAGCTACATCAGTAAAAGAAAAGCGACCATGCAAGGTGATTGAGCTGAAATGAGGTGGGGTTTTTTTAATCTTTATTTTTATTAGCTCATTTCCTAACCAATGCAACCCACTCCTGTTTTCACTCACAGATAGGAATGGATAACTTATAACCTCTTTTGCCAAAATATAGATTTGTAATCTCTGTAGAGTTTTGCATAACTGCTAAATATCTTTGTGTAAAGAATCGTAGTTAACTTAAAAATTACCTATTAAAAAACAGCCATGCAGGAAACAAAAGAGCTTCACAATTAATTAATTAACTGATTTAGTGCAAAGGACATTGTCTATTTTTGGTTTGCATTGTCGGGTGTGTCCTCTTTCCCAGCCTCTGTGGTAGATGCTGATGCCGTGTGGCACTTTGTTTTGTGAATCCAAGAAGCCAGCAGTTCCTGTTGTGCTTCCTGCAAGGCTTCATCCAACCTGTATGGAGAGCACATGAGTTTGCAACCTCTGGGGAAGTCCCTTTGTCTTCATAATGGGAACTCTGTTCATATAGGCTCTAAATGGAAACCAGCAGGACAAAGGAGAAATAAAAAAAAAAAAAAAAAAAAAGAGGAGGGCTGGGAATGCTGGTAATTAGCCATATCGGTGTTTATCCACCATAGCTATTTTTTTTTCTTTTTGAGGATTACTTTTATATATCTGAAATGGATACGTTTCTAGGCATCTGCTTACTTTTAGAAATACGGGTAGTTTTTCCGTATCTTTCCTAATTGTTAAATGTGACAATATTTTGTGTGCCATTAGGTGTGACACTGTTTTGTGTCCAGAAGTGAACGTGTAGCCTGGCTGGTTTTCCGAAGGTCGTCTGTGACCATGTATGAAAATGTTTAGATGGGAATGTGCTTTCAAAGCAAATGTCCGGATTGTCCCCTCTTCCTGGCCTTTGATTCCCATCAGAACAAGGGAACTACCCTTCTTTCAGAGGGAAGTAAAACAAAGGTAGGCACTTTAGTAGTATTTTCCAGCTGCCAGTAGGCATTCAGGGATGACTAAAACTCATCTCAAGCAAAACTACTTGAAATGCACATGGAGGGGTCACTGGGTCCTCAGCACCAGCAGCTTCCCTCTGCACGTCTACTCCTGTTGGTCCCACATTGCTTGCTAGTGAGGCATTCAGGGAATCCCATCAGCGTTTTTTTTTTCCTCCTTCAAGATTACCTCAGAAAAAGAACTTTTGATTTTAAGTTTGTAACCATGACTCCTCTGGCCATGTGGGGAGGAATGCCTGTGCTGGACCAAGAGGGAGCAGTACTGGGCCTGGGCAGTGTTGGGCCTCGGCAGGGCTTTAAGGGATCGCTGTGTTTAGTGTTCGGGTGAAGTGACGGTGAAGGGGCAGCGGCTGGCAGGGAGGGTGGCTTTGCTTCTCTCCTTGCTCCTCTCCCATGCCTCTAGGCACACTGCTCCTCCTTGTGTTGCCTCTAAGGCTGTGTTGTTTCCATGGGCTGGTTCAACAAGCAAAACAGGTGTCAGACTGCTCCCTCTCAGCCTGCCAGGGACACCTGTGCCTTACTGGGGAGTGCAATTAGCTTGCCAGAGCTGGCCCAAGGGCCAGAAGCCTGGAGGAGGGCAGGAAAAGGGCCCTCTCCTGCTTGCCAGGCAGTGGGCTGCCGCTTGTTCTTGTCAGATCTTGTGGAGACCTGGCCGGGATTTAGCAGTGAAAGAAATACAGCTGCAGGGTCCCTGCTGTTCAGTCAAAATCACTGGCGGCCTGTGATGTGAAGTAGTGACCTGGGATGAACTTGGCCAGACAGCTCACAGTTGCTGTGGAGTTAGCTCTGTGCCTGCAGCTTAGTGCTGGCTTTTGGTGGTGTTCCTCTGGGGTCTTCTGCCTCGGTGGCAGATCAGGTATTATCAGCCCACTTACAGGCAGCGTAAGATGGGTATCATGTACTCTGCCTAATCCAGCAAAGTAAAGATATGATGCAGCCTCACTCAAGCCCTGTTCAAAATTTGTGTTGCCGGTGATATCACACGTGACATTGATGACTGAGTGCATGAGTGTGGTACCTCTGTCATTTTCTCGTGTGCCTCCTTATTGCGAAAGTGCATAGCTCAATTCAAACAGCAAATGAAGCATTTGGGAAGTTAAATTGTAATCACTGTGAATAGTGGGATCCCTGTCTGCCTTTAGATTAGATGGGAGGCAGTGCAAAGGGAAGAAAGAGGAGAGGAAAAAGCTCTCAGCAGGTGTCACTTCAGGGAGGAAATAAGAAGGTGTCTTTGTTTCTTATGTCTGTGTTTTATCCAAGTACAATGACATGAAGATCATTTGCAGTAATGTAACTTTTTCTCATCATTCTTAGAAATGTCTCCAGACTGCCCCACCACTTCAGTGCTGTATTTCACTTGGATAATTTCCCTTCCAGCATCTGGTCTGTCTCTATATTTATTGAAATGAAATGTTTAATTTAAATGCTATAGCTGAGGATGGTCTGTCTCAGTTAAATGCCATTGATGTTAGCGGGGGTGTTAAGAAAATATTTACTTAAGGGTAGACAAAGTTCCCTTGCTTGCCATCATTTTCCAGTTTGGAGGAGGGGAAAACCCATGTAGGTTTGACATCTCTGTGTCTTGTGCAGGGTTGTTAAAAAGTATGCTGAGGAGTAGATGCATCATGGTAATGATGAAAAGGAGTGCATTTGGAATTCAGCGTAGATGGCAGAAAATGCAGGGTGTCAGAGAAGCCATATATTAAAGGGAATTTGAATTGGAAACTGAATCCCAACCTGCCACTGGGGGCATTTTGATCATTTTGATTTATTAAACTTTTATAACAGCATTCAGATAGAGCTGAATTAAAACGCTTAGTCTTGGGTGGTTTATGGTACACAAGTCATCATGCCAATGAAGTCTTGCCATGATCAATGTAGAGTTAATCTAAGTTCCTTTTTGAGTGCGGGTGCACCTGTGTGCTTTAGTATGTATTATTTGAAAATCTAATAGTGTTCTAATACTGAATCACCTAACAAAAATACAAAGTGAAGCCACCCCTGACATTAATTTGCAGCTGCATTTGAGTGAATCTTGCTACTAAATTGTAGATGAACTGCGGGAACAAACACTGCATGTATATATCCCTATACCAGTTCTATATATTGATAAATATACATGCATTATAAAATAGCTGTCTATGGAAATATAGCAATATTTCCTTGGAAATGGGTCATATTCCTAAAGGCATAAGTCGTTTGCATTGTCGTACTGTCCTAACCATCTCCTGGCTTCAGCATCCGTGCATAGTCTTACTGAGCACTGTCTGCAATAAAAAGAAATCAATTCCTATTAGAGTGGCACTGCAGGTTAAATGCTTTACAGGTTCACGCTCAGTTTTGCAGCAGGGAGATGATACTTAGCTGCAAATGGGGAATAATGCAAAAGATGGATGAGACAGAGTTCAAGGAGCAGTAATGTGAGGGTCTGGCACTATCATTCCAAGCTGTCTTGGAAACATGATGGATGGTTCGGTGGCAAGAAGCAATAATACCAGATGATGAGAGATTCATCTCCAGATCTTGAGCCCACTGCATGCTGTCTACCTTTTGGTGTTCTAGTGGCGTAATGATTCCTGATGTGTTATGAAGAGCTAAATTACTGTACTTAAGCAACTAAACTGGTATGTTGAATTTAGTAACCGAGATTTTTTGTCAGCTGCTAGAAAAGCAAGTAGCATATCAAATGCTCCTGCACATTGTAAATTTAATTACTGCATATTTATGCATAGTATTTGTTGACAGGTTCTTGTAAGCTGTGCTAATACGGTAGGTAATTTGTTACCTCCAGAAATCACTTTCCATGTGCTTTCTGATCATTATCATGAAACATGATAAATGATCCTAGCCCATGAGGTGTAAATGAAAATGAAATGAAATGGATAATTGGATTCTATGTCTAAATTGTAGCTGGAATAGTTGTTGCAATTATAATGGAACTTATTGCATAAAAATATGCTTTGCAATGTGCCTAGTGACCTTTAGTCATCTTGGTTGAGGAGTTATTTGAGGATAATTTTACAGAGATTACAAAAAGTTTACTCAGAATAGTTTGGATAGAAGTTTTTTTCTTTCCTAAGGTGTTTTAAATATTTGGCTGTTTAATAATTCACATTGCAGGATTATCCTCCAGTGTTAACTGCTGGAAGATAGTATATTTGTAGAATTATATAGAAAATGGTGAGAAACATATATCTACCTCTCCTGAAGAGAAGGGCAGCTCGGCCACATACAGAAAGGAAGATTTTTTTTTTTTGCTGTCTTGAATTTGGATGTGCTGGTTTGCTAGAAGGCTTGTCATTGAGACTGATACAGAACTGCGAACAGGCGTGTCTTGGAGAAGATTTAGGGAGTGTTATAAGGAAAAGGAATGTGTTTCTCTCCCTGCTCCTCAGGTATGTGCCTGTTGCTAGTGGCAGAGTTTGTGCTCTGCCTTCTCGATGAGGAAGGATGACACTGTTGTGTTGGGACTGAAGTTTGACTTTTCAGCTCTTCCCTAAACTTTCAATGATTTTTTTTTAAACTATTTAGTGTCCAGCGCCTCATCTGTAACGTTTCATGTGGTTATTCATGTTCCTTTTTCTTAGCCATTTAACTTTTGAAACTTGTTACACATCTTGTACTGCCATCTCTGTTGATGTCTGTACATCGTAATAAGTGGATTTTTTTTTTCTTTTCTGGATTCTTTACTAATGAAAGAAAATTTCCACTTATGAGCTTGTGGACTAAACAGAGACAAACCTCCGTGAACAGCGTTAGAAAAAAGTGAAGGTGTACCTCTTTAGGAAAAAAAGTTTGCCTACAATTGACTTATATTGAAAATCTTAGAGCCTAATAAAGATGATTAGGAGGAATGGTAGGGAAAAGTCTCTCAACAGTCAACTTACATACATTCCCTTTATCCTCCAAGAAATTAGAATCTAAGTACAGAATATGTTCTTGATGGATGTGTTCTCAAACACTTAGGTTTTGCATGGTGTTGATTCAAGGCTTTTAAAGCAGTATTGAACTCTGATGAGGAGTTCTAGTATTGGTAAGAATGATGGTCCTAACTTCTTGTGAATCATTTAATTTGAATAAATAAATAACAGTAAAAATACTGTGATCAATTTAGAGCTTTTGTTTAGATTTTTCACAAATAAATGGATTGCAACTTCACTGCATTTAAGCTTTTTTGAAATGACCAAGCATCTTATAAGAGAACTTCTGCAACAAGCAGGATGTTTTATTGAAATTTTTGAGCATATATATTGCCTTTTTGCTCCTTATTTGTATTTTGTAGTATATCCCATAAACCATATGGAATTGTACATGTTTGTGGACAAGAGAATACTGCACAGTGTCAATGCCACAGATGTTTTTTGTAAAGGTCTCTATAAACTAGCTTACTCATTTCCCAAGAAAATCAAGATTAGTGTATTGTATTGATTGTCTGATCTATTTCACTAGCTAACAAAGATTAAATCTTATTAATTTTTTTTTTTTTTTTTACTTCAAGTCACGGTTCAAATTTTGTGTGAAAACCTGTTTTATTCTTATATTGACATCCTCATGATAACGTAAGTTCGTTTTTTTTAACAGCTGGAGATGTAAAGGCTACTGCTTTTGAAGGGAGATATGTGAAAGCCAAATGTTTTTCTTTGGCTTAAAAATTGAGATTGCAGTCTCATGATTATTAATGCTTTCTTTGAACTTCACTCTGACTTTGAAATGTGTTGACAGCAGGTGGAAATGTCTTGACTAATGATTTATTATGTGCCTTTCCACTTCTCTTGAACTGGATGACTTGCATGTCCTAGACAAAGCAAGATACGTTCAGTGTGATCAGGCTTGTGATCTGTAGGTTGCACCACCAGACCATAGGAATATTTTCCCCTTTCCTTTATTGGGAATAGAAAGGGGTGCCTGTTTGTCAGTTAACGAAGCACTGTATTGGCAGCCAGGTACTTCCAGGGTGCAGTAGTAGGGTGGGGGTTTTGGCACAGTTCTTCTTTTGTATGTAAGCAGCATGGCATTTGGTCGCCGTAGTGAACTGAAGAGGAGGAGAGATCTCCAGTGTTCCTGCAGTGGAAGTCTTGGGTCATCCTACAGGATACAATTTTCCTTTTGAAAAATATTGCCTAGTATTTCTGTGTCTTTGCCCCCTTCTAGTCTAGTCCACCCCTGCCCCAGGGTGATAGAAAAGGTGCAAGTTGCTATTAATTCCCTTCTCTTCTAGTTCTCACAAGTATGGCATGCTGCAGTCCTCACTTTTGTCACTGCCTCCTATCTAATTTTTTTTCCTCAGTTTTGCACCAATAGACCATCTGTTGGACTCTCTGCAATGTGATTTAACTTGGCCATCTTTTGTGCTGTACTTGCTTGTTGCCACATTTATCAGTGGAGCAGAGAAAATGCTGTTGGGTTGAATGTGCCAATAAGTGACAACAAAGTAGTTGAAAGGTGGTTAAAAAGTCTTTTTTACTAGAAACAGTATCTTCTTTTCCAAAAGATTTTGTAAAGGCAATGTAATTGGACACCTGAAGGAAAAGATTGGACTACGCCAACTGTCTGTCTGGTTGCAGGCATGTTTAAGATGTATTTTGGGTTTAGGCTTGCAGACTTTTATTCTTTTCTGAGATTTATCTTTGTTTTATGTGAGAACAGGCCCCCACCTTTTCATTTTTTCTTTTTAGTGCTCAAGTTCTTTAACATCAACAGTTTTTTAATGCTGTTTCAGGAATCTGACCTTTCTCTTGCAGTTTTCATTCAACATAGCCTAAAGAAGTATTTCACAAGTTTTATTTCTCCTGGGAACACCTCCAGTAGTTGAGCTCCAAGTATGTGGACTTTGTAACAGAAATAATTGTGCCCCAGTGGTACTTCTTTTCCCTCCAAATTATCCTTGTTATCAGTCACATTTTCACAATTAGAAACAAAGTGATCCTCCTGTTTCCTTCCAGTGTTCCAGGAGCAGCTTTAGCCTATTATTTGAATAATATAAAAGGTTAAATAATTGATTGGGAGAGCACAGATTGGCTTTTTTATTTAGGCCAAGACAAGTGGATGTTTCAAGAAGTTCATCAAGGAACTTTGTGGAGTTTCACAAGGACAAGAGTGGTTTAATTTGTGTTTTGTATTGACCAAATTTTGTTGCCCTTTATGTAAAAACATACCAAAACAAATCCCAAAATAGGAATTTAATAAGTCAGTGCTTCCAGGCTGGAACAAAGAATTTGTTAAAAATGTGTATAATGAAAAGAGAAGAATGTTCTTGCTTTGAAGCTGGACGTTTTGTACAGCTGCTATTGCTTACATTAAAAAAGGTGGGGTGGCGTGGTGAGTGGGGAGCAGTGTGTGCCAAACAGTACATGGTATGTGTAAACTATCACATTATTAAGGAGACTCTGTCCCCTAAAACAGTTACACCATTAGGACTTCTGATAATTAAGACGAACTGTATTTCAGCAAGAAGACAGCTTTCTGGCCAACTGACTGAGCAGATGCCAAGTGGAAGCAAATGAAACTAAGTTGAGCTCTCAAGCAAATAACCAAAATTAATGGACCAGGTACCTACAGTCTGTTTCCTGCAGGTGTCAGTTCAGTGTCCTTGCACTTCCTGCACTTCTAGCTCTGCTGATTTTCAGGAGTTTGACAACTGAGCTTTCCATATTGGAATTTGCTGGGATTTATTACCTGCTTAGTAGAGCTCATGGGATTCCTGTGGGGATTAAAACTTTCACAGGTTTCTGGAATTTTAAACAATTGAGAGGGAATCACTGAAGCCATTTATTGATGGCAAGAATCCTGTTTTGACTCACATCATTGGGGTACAGAGGGACTTGGAAACAATAAAGAGCTGAAGCCTATCAGTCACTGTTTGGTCTGATTTCAGCCTGATTTCTGAAAGATGCATCTCCAGACTGCTATAATTAATGAAGCTTCCTAATCTGTGAAGGAATTTTTTCACGTGCTGTTTTTGACTGATTCTATACCTCATGAACAGGTTCATACAGAGATTATTTATTTGTTTATTTATTTGTTGAACCCTTCCTGGAATATATATGTAGGCTTGGGCAAGGGTTGTGTATGTGCGTCAGTGTCTGATGTTACAGCAGAAGCACCAAAAGGTATTGTCCTACTCTCTTTTCCTTCTCACACTCCCAGCAAGGTACTATTTCTGCTTCTTTTCCACCAGAACCATACTTATCTCCCCCTGCAGTGAGCTGACTGAGCAGTTAAACTACCAAAAAACAGACACTGTAGAAGGAATTGGATATTCTTATGTCAGGATAGTTTTCTAACAGTAGAACTGCTGGTCTGGAAAAGATGGAAAGACCAGGGAAGAGATGGTAGTTCATTCCTCATGACAATGTGGTTGTATTAGGTTGCCTTAGCTAGAATGTGAAACCACATCCTCAGCCTGCTTTGTAAGTGGATTATACTACACTGCAAAAATCTTTGTGCCTACAGGGAAATATGGTCTGGAATCGTTCCTGAGTTAAACACTGTTGTTTTGGTTTTTTTTTTTTCTGTAGCAACTTCCTTGTATGAACATGCCTTAGAGGAGCTGATACAACAGAAGGGGGCTGACAGGAGATCCTAGCATGTTCCCTCAAGCCCACATTTTCTTGTCCTAGTAGAGGAGATAACCAGATAACGGAATGATGGGGCTTAATGTAATAGCCCTGAATATAAAAACCTGCAGTAAACCTTATCTTTGGATTGTTAAGAAAAAAAAGAGTTGGACTTGGTATGGAAAAGGAGGGAATCTCCTCCAAAATAGTAAATAAAAAGGAAAAAAAAGGTTAAAGAAAGTAAGTAAAATGTCGCTCTTAAACTGAGTGTCCAATTCAATTCAAGTTCAGAGTGCTAGTCAGGACATTTAAATACATAAATATAGTAACACTTGGAGTGGCTTTTCCCCAATATCCTAGTGAAGTAAGCTAGTATGATTTGTATAGGTGTGATTAAAGTGTGGGAAAGCGAACTTATCTGTGTATTTGTTGTACCAGCTGTAGTCAATGAGTAATAAGATAGGCAGCTATGCACACATCACAGCACTGCTATAAAGTGTGTTTGAAATTTGCACCCACAATAAACCCTTAAAATGAAAAAAAAAGTAGGGAAAAAGTGCACTCTTGTCAAATGATTTGTTGAGTCTGAATTAAAAATATTCCTTTGCTGAAAAAGGTGACTGGTTGTGATATTAGAAGTAATTCAAGTTGAACATTTCAAAGGAGGGAGGCAACCAGAGAGCAGTGTTAAGGTGTTCATAATTCAGAGAAGAGAGAAGGCAGTACAAAAGCAAAAGTAGTATATTGAAGAGCAAAGGATTATGAACTTGGATGCGATAAGGGCCAGACTAAAGACTCTTATCTGGACTTATGGGGTAGGGGTTTTTCACAGTTTTTTTAAAATCTATGGTGTAAATGACGTAGGGCATGAACAGGAACACTTTATTAAGTAACTTGAGAAAAATTAGACAACGTATCAAAGAGAAAATATCTGGATCACTTTAGTGTTTTCAAAGAGTACTTTCAGCTTCAGCAGTGTTACTGGCCCCCTTCCATTACACTTTTTTTTTTTCTTTTATGTGTTGTAGAGAAAGAAATTATTTATAATTCAGGCCAAGGAAAGAATAAACACCACATGGTTAGAATACTTACCAGTGGTGGAACTGTCTATACTGACTGTGAAGCAAAGGCAGACAGCAGAGCAAAATGTTTTACCTTGGCAGGAGAGGCTGTGTAGACAAGTGGTAATTTTATCTTCTTTTAAGGTATTTAACAATTGTAAGCTCCAGTAATACTCATGGATTGTCTTGCAGTGAGAGGAAGAGTTAAAGGAGTTCAAACAAACTATTTTACTTGGTGACCTTTGCTGTTTATTTTTCCTCACACATTAAAGGGATCTGAGAAAGGTTTTCATAAGGTGTTACGTACGTGCAATGTCTTATTACAGGTACAACACATAATTATGCTCTTCTTACTCCATCTGTGTTTTGTTAACCATTCAGGGGCATAAATCAACAGAAAATTAATCTCTTTTTAAATTTGGTTAGCTAATACAGCTAATATTGCTTTAGCTCAGCAAAGTAGTTTTTGTTTTAAAACCAAAAGCTTTCAGTTCAAGCATCAGAAAAAAAGAAACTTGATCATTTATAATAAAATGGGAAAGAAAGAAATGCAGCCAGCCACCATTCGTACCTGAAAGAAGACGTGAACTGGAACATTTATAGTTTTACATAGAGGGTACTCACCTAGAAAGGACTGAAGCCATGTTCATGTCCCTGGGTCCGACATTCAATCAGTAACTTGATCACTGCTGTTTTTTCCCTCTGGAGAACATGATAACAACTTAAGAAACCACTGCTACTAGGCAAAAAAAAAAAAAAATCTAGTTATTTTAGTATATAAGCTTTGGGAAAGATGCAATAATGGAAGAGGCACAGTGATACACTCCCTTCATACGTCACTGTAGCATCTAGCATTCTACAGTTTAAGATTTATCAAGCCGGAGGCTATGTCAGCATATTTGTGTGCAGTATCTTTGATGATCCGTCTATGAACTTGTCAAATTGTTTTTGAACTTGTGTTTTTGCCCATCATCTTGCAGCAATGAATTCCCTCAGTTAACTTGAGTTAGAGAAGAAAGTACTTCCCTCTGAAGCTGAAGGCTACTCTTTTAAAAAAATTCTTAGGAACTGTCATTTTTTTCACTGCAAGAAATAGCGGAAGTCATTCCATGTGAATCTTTTTCATGCTGCTTGTCATTTCATAAACATCTAGCATGTATTCCTTCAATCATCATTCTTTCATGTTGAATAATCCAGACTTATTTAATATCTCCGCATACAGAAGTTGTCCTAGTTCTTTGATAAATTCTCTTTGGCCTTTTCTGTGTTTTGTCTCTTAGCCCATCCAGCAGGAGATAGGAAGACCATATCTATAGCTTTTATCTTAGATGAGAGAACATTGAATTTCCACAGTAGCACAAGATATGCTTTCTTTTGTGTTCTGTTCCTAATAATCACTGATCTCTTATCTGTCTTTTTGTCTGAATTGAGATGACACGGTCATGAAATTCCCCACAGGGGTTTTATTCCTGTCTGATTATACTGATTTAGAGTCCATAAGGGATTCCCCCCTCACGTGCACTGCTTAGTATTTATCAGCTTTGACTTTATTCACCATTTTATTTCTTAATTTTTTAGTATCTTAAAGAACATAAGATAAGCTGGATGCTTCTGTTCACAAAATACTACCACTGCAGATAGAAATATTGCTGCACTAACTGGAACCATGACTAAACACCACATATTCTTCCTGACCTTCTAGGTAGACATACGATTTAATTAATGTGTTGCAGAAAATGGTTCAGCTTCAAAACAGGGGATGTAGAGACTCTTCTGAGAATCCCTGAGCCTGTAAGTTAAGGCGCCATCCTGGGAAATGGCAAGTCTCTGCTCGAGTCCTTGCTCCAGTTCAGTCAGACAAGAGGAATGGATGTTGTACTTCTTATGCTGAGAGACTGAATTACCCACTTCTCTGTAGACACCACCCTGAACTTCCCTCTCAGTGCCCCGTGTTGTTATCTGATGCCCCACATGCAACTAGGCTTGGGGTTTTGGAAATGTTAAAGTAAATGGTTTTTATTGGAGCTTTTTGATGAATTTGGGTATTCAATTTTTTTTGTCTAAACCCTCTCAACTTTTATTGAGTGTTTTGCTCCACTCCCCTCTCCCCCACAAAAAACCCCAAAGAAACAAAAACCAAAAACAAACAAAAAAACCCCAACTTCAGCCTATCTGTCCCATTTCATTCACAAGGAGAAGGACAATTTTTGTATGTGGAGTTATTCTGTTTTCAATTTCAAAGCCTCTGCACTTAGGAAGGTGTAAAATATGTGTGTGTGGGATTGGTTTGTGGTACCTCTATATTCTTGGCTATAACCAAGGTTAACTATAAATTAGGTTTCCTGCATTTGTGTGGCCCTGAGAAATGGATTATTTGAGGACTGGGGAAAAAGCCAGAATTGGCTTTGTGCTCAGGGTCACCTAGCCCCTCAATTTTCATTTGCAGGATGCAGGTACCGAACAGAAGGGTTTGCACCCTGAGAACGTGCCTCAGAAAAGAGGAAAAGAGGCTGTGCCTAGGGATAGGCATCGAGCTGATCGCTGACTTCTCAGTTCCGTGGCCAAACTGTTTAACTTCCTGAAATAAAACTGAACTGAATTTTGGAAGGAAAAGCTATTTTAAATAAAAAGGAGACAGTTCAGGGGATTTTTTTAAATGTCAAAATGCTGTGTTGTGGCTAGTTATGCTTGGAAAAAAAGTTATATGCACCTATTGGAATGTTTCTGTAAACCCAGCTTACCTTTCCCATTTCACGGTGGGGAGAGGAGGGTAAATAACTCACAGAGGCTTTTTTTAAAAGTAGGGAAGATAATTATTTGGATCCAGAGGTAGAGAGTTCATTGGGGCAACTTTACCCATCCTCAGACTGAGTTGACAGAAGTGGTTTTTTTTCCCCAAAAAACCACCGCTATCAGAAGGGCAGCAAGTCGCATAAGAGAGGTTTCCTGGTGCTTGCAGTTATTCAAAACCAAACAAATGGAATCCTTCAAAGAACACTCACACATCGAAAGTTTGAGGCAGGACTTTGAGATCTGGCAGGAGGAGTCATGTCTTTCCTTATTGTCATGAAAAGCATATTTAAAATACCTGAAAAAGTGCTTCAAGCTTTATGTACTGGGGCCAACAGACCTTGCTGATAAAATTATGCAACATTTTTTCCCCATGGTTACGTTTGTTATCAATACTTATGTAAAGGCTTCTTTAAGGTACTGTTCATATTTGTTTCACTGGTAATACAGTGACAACTGATTTATTTTTGTCTCTAGGTACTATTGCAATGTGCTCTCAGCAGCTTGGTTCAACAGGCAGAACCAGCAAATGCAGTCTTAGACAAAATGCCTGTATGCACAAGCAATCTTAATTTAATAACTTAGTTTACTTGTGTCATCTTTGAAGGCAGCAATCTCCATAATGGTGTACATTATTATAAACTATATTATTAGCAGTGGATCTTGTGTTTGGAGAGGAAAGCTGTACTGTCCAATTTCTGCCCTAGTAATTTTTTCTCTCTCATTATTTCTGCAGCGTGGTTGATTTTGTTTGCCTTTCTTACATGAATACACAAGGCTAGTTACTGAAGTTTCAGTGTGCTAGCTCAGCGTGAAGACATGTTGATTAGCAACATATTCAGGAGTTAAAATATGCCGTAATAGAATAAGAAGTTGTTAGATTCTCAGGTTTGCTCATCACGAAAATGAATAAGAAAACTTTGGTTAAAATAAGGTAGCAAAAAAGAATTTTTAATTTGGCTGTTAAATAAGCATAGTTTATTTCAGATATTAAAGCTGTGATGAGGTAGGAATTGCCTCAGTTGCCTGAATTAGGGCATTGTATAAAAGTTATCATTTATCTTGCCTCATATTTGATATCCTCATCTTCAGTTTAGCCATTCAGTATCAAAATTCCTGAATTTAAATAGAGATTAACAGAACACGGGAGCACAGGGGACAATCAGAACTGTTCAAACCAGGGATCCAACTAAATTGTGATTTTTGCTCAAGCAGTGGCCAAAGAAGGGCTTCTAGGGACTTCTCAGTGGGAGAAGGAGCTTAATATAAGCATATGTGACATTTCCCCTGATACCCTCTCAGCATTTGATTCCTTTCAGCAGTGGTGCTGAGCCTGGTGGTTTTGTGTCTGATTAGTAAGGGGTAACCTTTTTTTGCCCACAGCACCATTTGGCAATGAGACTGCTTCCTTCTTTGGCATGAAGACCCCTTCCTTTCATCTTTATTTTTGAACTTGCCTTCTGCTAGCTTCATTTGATGAGCTGTATTTACTGTATTGGAAAAGATGAAGATTATTTTAATCCTAACATCTCTCTGATGTGTGATTTTTGTAGAGCCCTGTGACGGTATTACCCCTAGATCATCTCATTTCCAACATGAAGACCCCTCCCCTACTCAACTGTTTCTTGTATCGGGGGTGTTACATGATTTTGGTCCCCGATGTTCCCTTGTACTGAAACCTAGTCATAGACAGGCAGAAGCCTCGAGATAAACAGACAATCTGGAGGGGTGTTGAGGATTTTAGTCTTCAAGGGATAAGCATGATATTTAACAACCGTGCTGCCCTGTTCTCCCACTTAGTGGAAATGCCGACTGGTTTTCAAAGCTTCCTCAGTGCTCCGCCATCGTGTTGTCCATTTGTTCTTAGGGAGTGTTTCTACAAACTCGAGTGCAAGAGGTTCTGCCTCACACATGAGCAGTGTCCAAATCGTGTTTCAAAGCACTCTGTCTGAGTGCCCTGTGCAGTGCTGTTGGAAGGCAGAATCATCCTGAGGTGCAAATACAACAGCGCGGGTGCTGTTGGATCATAGAGAAGCTGTGGCCTTCTGTGGCAGCTTCATTCCTACAGTATTTCCAGCTTTATGGAAAATGATACAATGAGGTGACAAAACCAGGCATAGTTTTGTGAAGACCTTCATTTAAACACAGCTCTTACCTGGGTATTTGAGGTCTTGTGATGCTTTCACAATAGAAATGAAATGCTTTCCCTTCTCAGTTATATCTTGCAAAAGCTTGCAAACTGTCTTAACATAACTTCACAGCTGCTTCCATTCACTTAATAAGTGTTCTCTGAAATTTTTAGTGACAGTTATTGATGTGTAAAATATAAACACTGTGTATTGATACAGTATGCAACCCATATCTTAAGGTGCAGGAAGCTATTGAATTGCTTATGAGTGAACATGGAATACCATAGGTTAGTTGTACTGTACATCTACAGACCCTTGAGTTGGTTCTTATTGTTTATCCAGTTAGGCTGAGACTGACTGGGTCTGTTTCTTGTGAGACCAGAAAGGCAGTCAGTGACTTTCTAGTCAGATTTTTCCCCATCTAAGTGGTCACACTAATCACATAAGTTTTACCACAGAAGAGCAAATGTTTGTGTCAGAAGAAATAAGATGCAAAATTTAGACTCTGTTACTGTACTCAAGGAGTTGCTCTTCCAGAGGAAATGATTGGTAGTTTTTTGTCATATTTACACTCTGAATCTTTGTTGCAACAAAACAAAGACAACAAGGATATTATCAACTCATACAAAGCTTCACAGAACTATTCCTCAGAACATGTTTTTATAATCCAAATCATCTAATGCACATACTCATTTTGAAGCTGTTTGTGCTTTTATGTCCTGTAGGAAATTTGAGATTCAATGCACTAGGTGTCAATTTAATTGCAAGGACACCCTCTTCATAGCAACGCTATCATACTTGACAATAAACACGTCTTCAAGTGCTTTAGCGGAACAGTCCCACCAGAAAAGTCAAGTATGAAAATATCCAAATAAAACCAACCTAAATCATTCCTAGGTCAAAAAGCTACCCTTTTTTCTGTTAATCTGGTGTGCTGCATTATCTTTCAAAGGTAATTTTTTGTTTGTTTCATCAGCATAGAAAAACCCACAACTTGGCCTCTCAGGAGTGAAGTTGTTCTCATAAGTGAAATGGTCACCCCTCTCCATTGACTACGTAAGAATTTCACTGTCAGCTTCATTCTTCTGTTTCTGCTTTACCACACTGGATTATCAAAACTGTTAGTAAATAATTATACTTTGTTCATTCCTTTAAGGAAACGTGTACCAGAATGTGTTTCTTATTAGTATGCAGAGGTGGTGAGGAATTTTGTTCTGGTTTGTTTTTCTAGAAAGCTCTTCCAGGCTTTTCATCACAGTTGAAATCCATTTGGCAACGAGGAGAGCAGCTGCTTTGTCACCTATTCCCTTCACTTCACTGGTGTTTCTTACTATCTGTCTAGGTCCTGTCACAAGGATGTTTGTTCCTTTTGGCTACCCCTATCCACCCTACCCCTTCCTGGAAGTGGCTTTCGTGGTAAAGCTAAGCAGATCCAATGGTCAACACATGCTGAAAAGGCAGTCTCAGTCCTTGCCCTCCCTTTTTCTCTCTCTCAAGCACCTTGGACTTGTGCTGCTGCTGCTCCTTCTCTGCTGACACTGGCTCTTGTCTGAAGCCACTGGGAGCTGCTTCAGGGACTCAGGAAAGCTGGAAACCTCCATGTGCACCCCATCCCCTACCCCCCACTTCAGTTCTAAACCTAAACTGCCTCAGATGCAGAGTGCATTGAGTGGCACTGCAAGTGACACTGATGGTGGGAAGTTGAGGAGCAGGGTTGCCCTTTCAGCGCAGTGTTAGATGACGTGTAATTCACATCTGGGTTATAAAACTCTGGTCTAAAAATTAACCAAGTGCATTTCTTTTTTGGTTTCTGTTGGTTCATTGCATAGATTGAGGGAAGTGTCTCAGTGCCTCCTAAAATTAGCCCCCTTCTCTGTCATTCCAGTGGGATGCCTTCTGGCATTTTTGGCAAGAAATCTTTGGGCATGCTGTAATAAGAAATGTAAAGACATTGCTGGTGGGAACATCTAAATATGTATTGGAAAATGTTATTAATAGAAATAGAGAGATTTGAGCAAGGAAACAGTCCCTCAAAAATAAGTTTGCTCAGAAATTATGGATTCTGTCATTTTTTTCTCCATAGACTTGAATAGTCTGAGAACACACAAAATCTCTAGATAATCATTAATGTGTATCCCACAAACTAAATTGTATCCATTTTTCCTTTGATGATAGTATTGAAGTGCTGACAGAAAGCTTTTAACTTCAGTGAAACAGGGTACCTGAGGAAGAACTTTGGAGAAGGGAAACATTACTTATCCTGTTGTAC
>NW_010136062.1:2022-17592 GCF_000699245.1 Pterocles gutturalis | reverse complement strand
TTCCTGGATACTTTGCTGGTATGAAGGGGAAGGTTTTAAGTTCATCTCTACCCCCTGCCTGTTTGTAAGGGTCTTGCCTCAATGATACGGTGTGTGAGCTGCTTTCCTTTCTTCCTTCTCCCGCCTCCGTGCATCAAAGTCCAGGGCTGGGGCTAACGCTTACAGTCAAATCAGTCTTTAGAATACACAATTTCCTTCATTTGGTGGATCAAATAACCAGAAATAGAAAAACACAGAGACACAGGAGGAGGAATTGGGGTAGCTGAGATGGGCCCTGGCGTGCTGCTGGGCAGGTGAAGTTGAGGGGGAACAGTGCAAGGTGGCAGAGTAGGAACAGCCTCAAGCAAGTGCTTTGGCATGTAACCCTGTAGGTGTGCAAACAGCTTGCAGGCGGCTGGCTGTCGTACTTAACAATTTGCACAGGAACTGCAGGGCAGTGAGCAGTTCTGGGAGGGCTAATGGTATATCAGGTGCCAGCTGAGCAGGTATATTATAGAGGATGGGGAGGGCTGGGAAGGTGAGATGTTCCTGTAATTTTTGTTAAATAAAACTGTAAATGTTTGGAAACGAAAGCCATGCCAGCTATTCCTCTCAGCTGCAGGTACTTTATATTTCAGTTCCCTTCTGATACAGCAATGTGTACAGCTCATTGCACTTAAAGAGCGTGATACAGTTTTGAATTCTGCCTGGCTGTGATGCTTGCCCAACAGCATGTGAAACATTTTTCTCTGTCATTTAAAAGGCACGCAGGAAAGCTGATGATAAAAATTTGGATTAGCACTGGCTGGATGTAATGTGTCTTCCAAAATGAGGCATACAGGAGTCTTCTAGGACAGACAAACACCCCAGCAGAGGAGGGTAAGTCAGTAAGCAGGAAAGTGCAGATCTCCCAGGTGCTGCTCTTGTGTCATCAGTTGAAGAAAGCTCCATGTTATGTAAGAAATACAGCCGTGCTGCGTGTAGGTAATTCCAAGTGGTTACTGATAGCCTCATGCAAGCAGGGTAGATGGCTTTCACTGAACTCCAAGAGTGCTAGCTGGGTTTTTTTAGCTTTCAAGTGTTACAGAGATGCAGAGAGATAGTAAGGCATAAATGTGCCGTAGGTTTGTTGGGGCTTTTTGTCACTGAATTGTACTGAAATGGTGTAGTTTTGTTACAGGTCTTTGAAGGATTTGAATTTGATTATAAATATATCATTGTACCATTTGTCCAGCAGAAAGCTTCTCTGCTTAGTTTCTTTAGTCAGGAAACTGAATGTGTGTGACTGTAGCATCAACAGATAGAACAATGCAAAAATCTTCGCAATATCAGTTTATTGGGCCAGTTTAAACTTGCAATTGAAAACAATACAAGTTCTTGAGAACCAGGAAGAAAAGGAAAATTATAGTCTCATTACATAACTATGTACAAGAAAATCCTGGAGTTAATCTCTAGTTTTATTCCTTCTCATCATTGACAAAATGTGGATGTGCATGTGGAATGCGGTATTGTTGAATATCCCATTGCAAAGCCTTGTAGAGTTGAGAGCAATTCTGTCTTGGGAAGTACGAATTTTTGAAGCAGGCATTTAATTTTGTTCTTAACCTGCTGGTTCCTGACAATGAAGCAGATAAAATATTTCTTTACAACAGTAATCTCAATGTTGAGATCTCAAGGGAATTACTGATACATGTGGATAATGAAGCCATTGTGATCAAGTCTTTGCCTGAGACATTTCTATACCTGACTCATTTATACTGAGCGACTTTTTAAAAAAAAAAAAAAATTGAATGTCTTCTCATTACAGGCATCTCTTCTTCTTACACGTATTCGTTTTTCCTGTAGGAATGTACTGCGTAAATGTCTTTAACACAATGCAGTCTTTTCAACAAATATGTCATACTCTTCTAATTGATTCCAAGAGTAGCACGGTCTACTATCATTCAATAAATAGGCATGTGTTCTGTTCATAAATTGTGTAGCGGGTTGACATGCTCCAGTTTTTAGAAAGTCTTTTATTTTACCTCTAACCTGGGCATGAGCTTAACCTTGTTTTAGTTTCTACTGACAATGCTAAAGCTGCACACTGTTCGTTTTATTAAAAAAAAAAAAGATAATAAAATGAATGCAGTGGTGTTTCAAATCAAGGTGAATAAAACGCCACAGTGATGTATAAGATATAAAATCACTATGCAGAAGTTAGCAGTTTTCACTGTTGAAATAATTCTTATATCAGCACTTCAGGTGGTCAGTAACTGCCATGTCACTTGAATTAAATACCTGTTAGCTGCATGAGCTTGCAGACTTTGTTGTACTTATTACACAAGCTTGATATATTAGGCAAGTGCTCAAAGATAAATCAGTAATTTGAGGTCAGCTTGTGACATAGTATCCCCGTTTGCAGACTCAAAATTAGAGATTATATTATGGTGAAATATGTCAGTATCCTACCTAAGCAAGCATCGTGCGCTCACTGTTCAATTTGCCATTTCTGTTTGTTGCTGTTTTGTCTCCAGTAACTGATTCTCAAAGTAATAACCTGAATCTCACTGTGTTATAGATATTTATTTTGAATGTTTTTTTAAAATAGATTATTTCAGTTTTTCCATTCCAAGTAATAAAAGACAATGAAAATAGTCTTGCAGACTCTCAGAAGTGAGTTGGATAACTCACTTGATATGACCTGGGCACTAAGCTATTGTTTAGAATGAGTTCTTTTGTTCCAGACAACTAACTCCCTTAATTAAAATGTAACATTTGTAGATACTGTGTCTCAAACTCACGACTAGCAACTAGTGCCAGATACTGAACAGTTGTGATAAATTGTATTTTAAAGTCACAGAGAGAATGTTTCTGGAGTCACAGGAATTAAGTCTGCATAAGCATCATCAAAAAGAAAGAAAAAGAGCTGGAGAAGAGGGTTTGTGGCAGAACACTACATCACAAGCTGTTCAAGTTTCTCCATGCAGCCACCATCACTTACGGTTGCAGGACAGCAGCTGAGATAAGTCTGAATTAGCTTTTGATTGTTTTTTGAAAAAATATAAAGGGAGGCTTGTAACTATTCGGGACACCTAACTGTGAAAACCTACAATTTCTACGTGATTTTCTACATGACATCATTACCTGGTATACTATGTTAAAGTCAGTTATTTGCTGACAGGGCTTTTACTGCCTTCTCTTCAGTGTACTTTTAGGGGAAGATGTTAACTTGCATGAGCAGCAGGAACCCATGATAAATGCTTCCTCCAGGTTGTCTGTGGAAGACAAAGGTGGGAGCAAGAGCAACTTTTCTGTCAGAAAAAAAGATAACAATGTGGAAAAATAAAGTGGCTGTTAAAATGAGTTAAACTTGGTGATCAAAGTGAAGTTTTTGACCGTTGGAGAAAACAAACAAGCAACCAGAATTCTTGCAAAAACGGTAAATGAGCATATGAAGAAATGGAGCAGCCAAGTGATGGCTTAGGGAAATATTAATTAAACCTGAAGAATGGCCAAAGCTTGTGAGAACTCCAAAGAGCTTGCAGCTGGTGAGGTTTTTATTGCATGAATCTATAATCATCACTTGATGGAGTAGAGGAGGTGATTCTAAAACTCCTCTGAGATCTCTGTGGGTTATTTTGAGTTTTACAGCTGGTTTAAGCAAGTATGCCCTCCTGCAGCCTGTGCAATGTGTGCTGCATCCTGTTTCTGACTGCCACCTCGCCTGCATATCTTTTGAGGTGAGATGCAGGACCAAACGTGGGTTGGATGGTGGTGGCTCATACCCAGCTGGTGGTGTGCAACTGGTACAGTCTGCCCAACTGAGGGGGTAGGAAGGTAGTAGACAGAAATGTAACCCTTGGGGAAAAAAGAAGTTAAGAGCCAGCTGGGAACAGAAAACACATTTTGGCAACTGCCTCTCACTCCAACCCCTCTCTTTTCCATGGGCAACCCTATAGCAATTGAAGACTTGCTTGTGCATCTCCTCCTTTATTCTGATGTTTTTCAGAGGCATTGTGTCTGTTGGGCAGAAGTAATCGGTGTAGCTGATGTGTGGCATGTCTGGCCCAGAGTGAGCTTATGCTTACTCTCCTTTGCCACGAGAATAAGGTGGGCTGCCCAGGTGAGAAAATCAAGTACAACTATGTGGTGTGCAAGCAAGAATCCTGTGAGCTCAGCCCATAACAACAGCATTTCTCTCTTTAAGGGTGTGTGTGTGTCTGCATCTTTGAATTGGTTAATTAAGATTGTCCTGATGTAATTTTTGTTTATTGGACTTCCTACATGAATTCTTAGCTAGTGGTTAGAAGCTCTCAGAGAAATGTACTTCTAGAGATGTGTTCTTAATAATGCAGAAAAATAAAATAGATACATGACAGCTTTTTTTCTGCCCCCCCCCTTTTTTTTTCCCCATTCTTTTCAGAAGCCCAGTATAGTACTCAACTCCCATTAATGAACTGTTCTCAATGTGTTGGGCAATCTCTTTGATGCATAGGCTGTTGGGTTTTTTTATTTGTCTTCCATGTATGGTACAACAAAACCATTAAACACCTAACTACTAATTAGATACGGTGTGTATAGGTTGGCAGACTGAACTGTGCGTAGTGTGTCATGCAGATAAAGTGAAAACTTGAGATATTGTTGGAAATTTAAAAATAAACTGCAGAGGCTTTCTGTGACTCGAAGGTTCGTGATACCTCTGCTGTCAGTTAGATCTGTGCTTTCAGCTTGGGATCCCTCAGTCCCCTGCTTTTTTTAACTGAGTAGAAGAATTTCTCCTCAGGCAAGTACTGCTTTCTGTAGTGCTTCTCCCCTTACATGGCAAAGCCCCCTGTTTGTAAAAGCACAGTGTTAATACAGCTTTTGTTGATGCTGAGGGCAACAGGTCTTGTCAGGCTGCTGTCAGTGTAGAAGACAGCCAGGTGTCCTTCCAGGCAGGCAAAAGTCCAAAATAAACCTTTTTGTCTTAAGTTCTGATTTTTCTTTTTCCTAGCAGAGCAGTACTTCCTAACTGTTTTGGAGAGCTGAATGAAAATAGTTCTAGTTCATATTAAAGATATGCCACATGTGGAATGATTTTTCTAAAAATGAAAGGAAGCCAGTATTTGTGCTGAAAATATCCATGGTTTGTTTTATGCTTAAATTTTTCATTTCAGACAATTTTGTTACCATCTTCATGACTGTGTAATTTCTTTCAGTTGTACTGCTTCAGAGCCTTACATATTTTTATCACCTTCCTTTTTTCCCACAATGCACAATTTATAAGAAGGCATCCAGCCTTGGCTGAAAACACTCAGATAAAGAATGCAGAATTTCCTACAGTATTACCAGTTATTGTTCTTCAGTTACTATTCTCACTGTTAAATTTGTGGCTTAATATCATATTTGAATTTAACATTTCAGTCACTGCTTCTTGTTAATTCTTTTTTTTCATTGGATTAACCAGCTTTTAGGACTGAGAATTTTGTTTCCCTGCAAGAACTTGACTGCTGTAATTCTTCTGATAAATCTCATACATTTTCTCGAACTTTTAAACAAACATTCCTGGTTCTTCAGTTTTTCAATATTTTTAAAAATGTGTGAATCCCTAAAGCCGTATGTAATCTTCCAGTAGAGGAAGAGTACTGAAACAGTATAGCTGTTGCTTGGGATCGGCATCCTGCTTCCCCACGCTCTCTGGCTCTGTGCCATGGGTCTTCTGACGCAGCTTTGCCACAACATCACTGTGTGCAATCTGGAGCCCAGCACAGAGGCACCAGCATGCTTCTGCACCGGGCCAGATCCTGGCAAGCATTTGTCTATGCCCTGGCTCCTTCAAGAAATCTTGGGTGTCTCAGGCTGCGCTCCCAAGGGCCCCTGGTCCCAGGGGGCTTCGTACAACAAAGATCATGCCCTAACTGTACATAGTTCAGGCACTGAACCTGAACTAGAAAGCCAGGGTACTTGCAAGAAACGTGCAGACATCTCTTAAATAGCTTTGTAAGAAATTGCCCTAGAAGAGGAAATGAGTTTGATCTAGGTGGGAGCTGAGTCAGTCTTGAGTTATTTGTAGAGGCATCTTTGCTGTACTCCCTGGAACATCCAGTATTAGCTGTGTTTCTGTGAACTGTTTTTCTTTGTTTCTCTGAATTATGAAACATTTTAAAGGAAATTCCGATTATTTTGGTTTACCTCCTTTCTCTACAGTTTATGGCATAGAGGAGGACACACTGATTTTAATTTCTGGAGAGGTGAGGCTGATTCTGGGCTTCTTTTAAAAAATTAATGCTTTGTTATGATATGCTCATAAAAACACAAGCTTTTTATAGAATAGAATATTTCAGTTTAAAAGGACCTACAATGATCATCTAGTCCAAGTGCCTGACCACTTCAGAGCTGACCAAGTTAAAGCATGTTGCTAAGGGCATTGTCCAAATGCCTCTTAAACACCGACAGGTTTGGGGCATTGACCATCTCTTTAGGAAGCCTTTTACAGTGTTTGACCACCCTCTCAATAAAGAAATGCTTCCTCGTGTCCAGGCTAAACCTCCCCTGGTGCACCTTTGAACCATCCCCATACATCCTGTCACTGGATCCCAGAGAGAAGAGCTCAGCACCTCCCTCTCCACTGTAGCTGTAGAGAGCTACTCTGTGATTAACCCCTGCTGTGTATGTACTGCATTAGACTGTTGATACCCATCAGTGTAACAACTGTATAGCTTTGTGTAAGGTATCTGCCCGAGAAGGCTGGACATGCCATTACCAGAGGGAAGGCACAGCGCATGCGTGAGCAGAGAGAGCTTGCAGGGTATTAACGTGAGGAGGCTCTTTACGAGGCAGGGATGGGATGGAGAGTGACAAGAATGGAAGCATGACCTGTCTTCCATGATCAGGCTGTGACCAGCCTTCTCCTCCCCACCTCCCCAAACCCTTCTGCTGTGAGCAAGGCAACACATTCCTGTGACTGGTACATGTTACGCTCAGCAAAACATGACTTCATGTAAATAAATAAGATTTTATCAAACATGCATCCAGTATCAGCTTTTCCTCCAAAGTGGAACAGCTTATAGTGTTCTGGTTTGGTCTGATTTTTTTTTTTTTTCCCTGTTGTGAACTGATCATTAACACTGTGTGGTTACCACTAAGATACTAATGAAACTGCCTTTATTTTAAATTTAGGAAGTGTTTAGTCTTGGAGGGTAATATAGTCAGGCACTTGTCACCCAGGCTGGACAAACAGTATTAAGGAGCATAGTGTGCATGTGTTACTTGGGAATATAGGAAGTTTTATGCATACTAGTTACTGTACTAATAACACTAGTGACTTTTCTGGTTGGTTTTGGTTTTGTGTTGTTTTGTTTTTTGTTTTTGGTTTTTTTTTTTCCTGTCTATGAATATAATTATTTGCATACAATATTTAATATTAAGAATGTGACACAACTACTTAAATGTAGGAAGACTTATAGCTGGGGTTGACACTGCATGCTTATTCTAGTCATTGGTGCCTAAATATCACAGTACATTTAATATATAATGTCATATGCATACTGATGTGAGCATAATGTACTGCTAGTAGCTCAGCAGAATGGGAACTTTGTACTGATGAAATGTCAGTCTTAATTTTTGATTAACTTAGCTGTGGGCATTTTATGTCAAAACCAGAACTGGCCAAATACTGCAAAATGCTATGCCTGAAAGTACTTTCGTTTCTTTAATGTCTTGCAGATGTGCAAGTGCTCTTTTTATATAATCTTTCAGAGATGTTAGTGGCCATGCGTACTGGAAGAGATTTAACCAGATTTAACACCTTTAAGCAGTGGCTGAAAAATATAGCCAGAAAATGAGTCAGTAATTGAACTAGTCACACTGGAAAAGGAATTGTAAAGTTTGTGCTTAGCAAAGGAAGAAATGAAACTCACCGTGCAGGGTTGTCCTTCAAACTGTTTAGTGCGAATGTCTTAAGTACCTATTGAAATCATGGTTCTACTGATAAGTTAATAAACCATTCATGGGCTGAAATATTTTTTCATAAAATGTTTATAACCTCTGTGGCTATTCACAGAGGGTTTGTGGCCAAGAAAAGGGGAACTGTGTGCAATGAGAATTGCTTGCTAGGAATACTGTGTGCCTTAGCCACATCTGCTCATAATAATGGAGGAGGGTGGGCTGGGTTTTGGCAGAAATAAAGTGTACAGTTCCTCAGTTTGGTTGGAGTGACCAGGGCAGTGGAGGAATGGAGGGAGGTCACCGTGCTGCCTGACCTGGCTGCGGGTCTGGATGACTGAAAGCCAGAAAATGCATTTGGGTAGTGGCCATCGGCAGGCAGAGTGCCTCAACGGGACCAGGCAGGATGGAGGCTGGCATGGTGGGTAACTGAGAGCCTCAGCTGCCTCCAGTGTTACCTGCAGTCCGGGCTCTGAACTCCATAGCTATAATTTAGCTCATCTGAAGCTGAGTTTTATATTGTCTTTAAACCAGACCAAACTTCTGAGAGGGTGATTTTCTTTGGGGTTCCCTTTCATGCATCTCCTTTTTTTTTTTCTTTTTTTTTTTTCCTACCTCATATAAGAGGCTTTTAATTTTTGGCAGACTGTCTTCTCAGGACATTCTGAAACTGTATTATTTACTACTAGGTGCACCCAGATTGATAGAGTGAAAAGCCAACAACATTCCTTCCCTGAGTAAATTGTGTTTAAATACTCACTGAAAGAGGAGTATTGTTGATACATGTGATATTTGCTATGGGAATAGCAACCAAAACATTAATAGGGGCTTTGTTCTTTCTTTTAGTTATCAATGGCAATTTTTAAACCATAAAAGTTTCAGGTTGCTGCATATGCAAAAGGAAATCACATGATTTGAAATTATAATGGGGGAATATTTGATGGATCTGGTTATAGACTAACGAATGAGAATAATTAATAGAAACTTAATTGGGTAACATCAGAAAAGTTTATCTGGTATATGGGGATTGCATGCTTCAGTTGATGCTTAGTGTACTTTTGGGATTTCTAGTTGCACCTCACCTCTGGTTCTGATGGTATATTGTATTATGAAGAATATTAATAATGCTGCAGAACAATTACTTGTTCATTTGCTAACTGATTAAAATTCATGCATAATTTATTAGAACTGGGAGAGACTTTATAAATAAGTCTCCTTGTCCTCAAGAGCTTAAAAACAAAATGCATATGCTAATATAAGAATACACTTTATCTCTTTTAACATAAAAATTTAATATGCAATGGTATATTAGTCTCATTAATGTGAGGTTTTGTTTGTGATAAACGTGCTCTTAATCAAAGTGTATACTTCTAAATATAATCTTATGTTTTAGAGATTTATAACTCGGACTTGGTAGTGTATCACACTCATCAGTGTTTATGTTTGCTGCTGTAATATACACTGACCTTAGAATTCATTAGTTTGACATTTAATGTGTTAGTTCCGCAGCAAATAAACTACCCTCATTAAGCCTGGCTGCATTTCTTAGCTTCGATGCAGGTAGGGATGTGAATTAGTTCATATGCACATTTCTTGACAAAACAGGGTAAAACATGTTAATAATTAATTGAGATACTTTCTGGAGTTTTGTATATCCTGAAGGAGAAACGGGAACACCTTGGGGCTTTTAGCTTTTCACTTTGGGAGAAGAAAATTAGCTCTTCTTGCAGCTGCTAAGGCATGTTCACAAATTCCCTGGTCTCCGAACTGAGTGCCTTGAGATGCAGCTAATTTAGAAAAAAGTCTGCAAGAAATCCTTCTGTACCAAAATGTGGGAAACTTAGTTGCTTGCAGAGCTGGTAAATACACTGTTGGGAGCCAGCCCTTGTGTCTGTAAGGGAAACTTGACTGCTGGACGTAGAGAACCAGGGAGTCGTTAGCTGAACTTCACCAGGAAGGGAGGGTAGGGTGTCAAAGGAGGTCTGGAGCCCTTCTGTGAGCCGCTCCGTCACCACTCCCTGTGGACTCTGTCAGTGACACTGGTGAGGTCATTCCTGGGAGGCAGAAGATGCACAATGCTTCTGTGTCATAATGTCTCTTGTGCGAAGGAGTGGGGGGAGTGGTGATGACAAGGGCACCCCTCTAGGGAAATCTTGTGGTCCTGGGGTTAAATGTTATTTTTAATGTACCAGCCGTGAGATCTCTCTACCTACTCAGAGTTGCCATGTTGTCAGTTCTGCATCGCTGCTGTGTGGAAACCCCTGTGTGCATTGACTTTAGCATGGTTGCATAATTAACTGAAACAAATTAGTTGAAATATGAGCCATCTGGAATGAAAATGAACCTTCCATGTTTATCAGTTGATTCATTTTATTAGAAAAGTACATGTTACTTCTGATTTGTTTCTTAAAATGAATCATGCTGAGGCAATGTGCTCTCTATGTAAACATTTCTCAGAGTAAGGGGGACCTCACCTCCCCACTTGGTCTGTCATTACCTTTTCACTTTGCAGCTGTGTTGAAAGATTTAGGTGGAAGCTGATGACAACAGAAGAGTACAGAAGGCAACCTACATCTTACTTTTGAGTTTCTAAATCAGTAGTAGGTCATTGAATAATAAAATAATGTTGTCCGTCATTGCTATATGGCTTTATTTCATCTTTCTGCTGGCAGTTTTGCTCAGTTCAGAGTGTTCTGAATGCCTGTAAGAGGTATCTGTATCCTTTACCCTAGCTGCGTCTGGTAGGTTTCAAATGAACTGCACTGATACTCATTTTTAAGAATGTTCTGTGCAGGCCTAGTGGATCAACTATTGCAACAATTTATTTAAGGAAAGTATGTATGTGGCTTCTGTCAATAAAAGAAAATCAGTTATATTTCTGAAAATCTTGAGTTATTGCCATAGTAAATTATATAACTGAGCATGAACCCAGATATTTTCAGAAAAAAATGTTAAGTACTAGCAATATATAAATCAGATAGGATTTTGTGCTCCCTAGCTGAGATTTTTAAATGCAAAAAATAACATTGGGAAGGCGCCAGTTGTACACCACTCACTTCCGTCAGCTGAAATTCTCTTTATCTTGTCTTCATTGATGTTGGTTTGATTTTGCTTTTGAGTTTTGAAATCTTTGCTGACCGAAACCTGATAACTTTCTGTGGAAAGAGCCTTCTTCTTAATTGGTTTTCCAGCTTTTGTTTTATCACTGGCATTTTTCTTTTTTTGTCTCCCCTACAGAGCCACCTCGGCCGATAGCACCACCACAGCTGCTGGGTGTTGGGCCCACGTACTTGCTCATTCAGCTGAATGCCAACTCCATCATTGGGGACGGACCCATTATCCTGAAAGAGGTGGAGTACCGAATGACATCTGGGACCTGGACCGAAACACATGCTGTCAACGCGCCAACTTACAAGCTCTGGCACTTGGACCCCGACACTGAATATGAGATTAGGGTCCTGCTCACCAGACCGGGCGAAGGTGGGACTGGACAGCCAGGACCGCCACTCATCACCAGGACCAAATGTGCGGGTGAGCGCTGCTTTGAAAATACAACCAAACAAAACTATTTAATGATTTAATTGGTTGGTGGGCTTGTTGGCTCTAATTAACTTGTAGGAGAACTTCAGGGTTCCATTGGCACCCAGAGGATCCCCAAGTGTCTAGGACAATATGGATTTGCTTTGTCCCCTGCTTTTGCCTCATCATTGTCTAGGTTGCCGTTTGCTAACCCTGGGAGGTAGGTTAGGAGACGGGATGTTAGAAAGCTATGAAAACATTTTACTTCCCCTCATATGAGGAAGGAGACATTATCATTTCTAGGAAGGACAAACCACCTGTTTTTGCACTTTCATGTTTTCGCTTGCACTTGCACATCAAGGTGCTTGCATGGAAAAATAATCTGTTTAAGAAGTAGAACTTTACAAGATGTAATGTGGTGTATTTTGGGGTAATTTTTCTTTTCCAAGCCTTACATGCATGGCCTGCCAGAATCTCTAACAACTCCAAAAATAAAATAACAAATATTAGTAGAGTCTCTTCTCTATTTTTGATCTACCACCACCAAAATCATGTGCTGCTGAATCTTCCAGTCTGCTTCTGGATTTTTAGAGTGCCCCTGTGTGGCCAGCACCAAGAAGATTAAGCACTGCCAGTTTGTGTTATAAGCTGTTCCTTCTAAAGATACTTAAAGTTATTTTAATCTCAGTTTTCTTAAGAAGAAAGATAATACCTACGTCTCATAGTTGCAGAGGAGAAAAATTATAAATTTGAACTTCAGCCTGGGAGGCAAATATGTGGGAATTAAATTGTGAGGTTTTTTTTCCCTTAATCTCAGGAATTTTAGAGCCTGACAGTGATTTTAAGTTTGCACTATATTAGATCTAGCGAAGAGTGCTGATAACCATCTATGAAAAAATGCATTAAAATGTTAGGAAAGATGAGCTGCTGTTACATATTTCCCTGTGTTGTGCATATGTGTGCTTATATAAAACAAATATAAAGGAAACTTTTTTTTCACAAGTTGATGACAGACCTCAGTGGGAGTGCTATTCAAGTTCTCATCTGAGCATAGATGACCACTCAATTGGTTTACTTAAGGCAGAGGGTCAGTGTCTGAGTCACAAGCCAGAACATCAAGCGAACTAGATCAATAGGTGTGAACCCCAGAAAATTAGAGAGTCTTTTTTGAAATTGGGCATAGTACTTTCAGAAGCTGAGGTACACAGCTGGAGCAAGACTAAAGGCATTTTTTTGAATTTATGATCTTGTAAGTTAGTCTGTCTTTTCTGTGAAGTAAAAAGATCTGTGTGTCCATCTCAGTTAAGATGACAGTCGTTGAGATCTAAGTAAGGTTAAAACATTGATTTACTGTCCTGAATTGGTTTAGGCATTGTTCCAGAAAAGTAGGAGTTTTAAAACAGCCTCTGTTTTGAAGAGACTGAGCTGAGACTAACAAATCCCAAATGTTCAGCTTCTTTTTCCCAGCACTTGAAAACATATAATTTAATTTACACAGTGTGTGACAAACTAAAGATTTTTTAATGGGGAAGGGAAAGAAAGGAAGTAATGATTTGTGTGACTTATTTTTAGAAGCCAGTTAGGGGAAACAATGTTATTGTGGATGTGATTTTATTTTTAATTTGTTTTTAACTTAACACTCACATATAAGCCACTGAAATCTAGTCTAGCTTGAGATAAATTTCCAGCTCAAGCCACTGTGAAAGGAAACAGATCAAAAAAAATACTTGAAGAGAAAATCTGAACTACTGTGACAGTATATTCTAATTGTATTTTGAACTGTTTACTTTGCAGTGAGATCGGTTGTTCTTATTCCATGAAAGCAATGGCAAATGTTACTATTAACCAGTTTCAATTAGAAAAAGGGGAGTTAGCAAGGGTTTGTGGAGTCTGAAGGATTGTGCCCAGCAGCCGGGATGAGTCGGGGGGGACAGCACAGGGTTGAGCAGCAGGTCGCCCTGCTGCCTCCTCACTTGTCAGGGAAATGAAGACACATTTTCGTTTTCCACAGTGTTCTCTGAGGCTTCTGTAAGATAACTACAAGCCCCAGTCAATATGAATATATATATTTTAAATATTTTGCTCATAAAAGGCAAACTGTAACCATAAAAAATTAGTCTCTTCTGAAGAAAAGATTTATAAGAAAAGGTAAAGCTAATAATGGAATAGCTCACCCTGCAGTCTCTGCTGCTGCTGGTATTGTACAAGTGACTGGCAGGTGATTTACTGTCCTATATTAGATGACATCTCTGCAGCAATATCTTCTTTCTGGAGATTCTTCAATTATTCCTAATTCTTGTTTCTGACAAGATCACTTATTTTTCAGACAGATGCTCTCTTTTCTGTCGATGTTCTTTGTCAATTTTGTCTTTCCATAAGTTTTGTACATACTAGTTCAAATTCTGAAACAAGTTATAATTGATTATCTGCTCAGCGTCAAATGGAGTGGTGGGAAATGAATGAATGATCAGCATGAAGTTTGACTGCTCTCTACACAGATTAAAAAGCACACGTTAGCAACATTGATCTGATGAGTTTTTAATGTTTACATTCCATGTAGCAGCAATAGCAAACTTACTGACACTTCAATAAGAATAGGGTAGTATTCTGCTTTCTCTTTATTTAATATTTAAGCAAATATTAACATTATTTTCAAATGAAGATTGAAAATTATTTTTTCCATAATTCGTTCAGTATTTGTAATTCCATGAAATTTCTTAATAACATGTTATTGATCAGTTGCCTGTGCTTTGCTGGAGATGTATCCTACTTCTGAATGATTTTAAGCGGTGGTTGTACTTATCTCGGTATCAGACATGCACTTTTATTATTAGGTATTTAGATCATTTTCCATTTCCCTCATAGCAAAAAACAGTGTCTGGTGACTCGTTTTGTAAATGTTTCTGCTAATGCTAAACAAAATTCTTTTGTTATGAAGAGATAATTCTTTCACTAGTAGAAAGTCCTCCACCAGCCTGTTTGTCTAGTCGGCGTTTCACAGGTAATCTGTCCTGCGCTGAAGCCAAGTGACGGCAATTTCTAGAAAACTTGCATATCGTTTTATCAGTCTGCAATTAAAGATAGTGCTGAGCAGTCAAATATATGAAACCACTGGGTGTTTTTAAAGAGCTGATGTAAGACTAAAACAAGTGAAGCGAAACATTATTTTTTTACATTATCCTCCTTAATAGCCAGGCATATGCTTTTTATTTCCATTTCTAAGCAGAGCTGAAGTTGGTGCCCGGTGTGGCATGGTGTTCCCGGCTGTGTCACAAATCATTTCCAGCTTCTGATGCTGGAGGCTCCTTTCTCCCCATCGATCCTCGCAGAGCACCTGGGCTTTATTTCAGTGTGACTACACCTCTTGCCCAGTGTCATTCTTCAAATTACACAATTCTCGAGCATTATAAAACCAAAACCAAAGGCAGAGGCTATCATTTTAATCAGAAATAATCCTTAAGGCTGTTTCTGTGCCTTTGGGGTGTGCTGTCCTTCTGAGTGTATTCTCTGTGTTGTGATTGCCTTTCCTTTGGGGCCAGAGGCTATCATTTTAATCAGAAATAATCCTTAAGGCTGTTTCTGTGCCTTTGGGGTGTGCTGTCCTGAGTATATTCTCTGTGTTGTGATTGCCTTTTCTTTGGGGCGGTGTAGAAAATGTGTGGTAATCAAAAATTGTCCACTTAGCCTGCTTTATCAACTGTGGGTTAGAAGTTATTCGCTTACATTGGATGCTGCTTCTGAGTACCAACTCACAGCTCTGTTTTATGATTAACTGATATTTCAGTGGCAAAGGAGGTCAATAGTTCAGCCTGTCCAGAGGTTAATATATGTACACAGTGGAATTGCTTGCTCCTACTTTACCGAAGTTCAGTGCCATGGTATGTTTTTCAGTAAAACATGAACAATTGTACAGCAGTTGGAGAAAAAGTCCTGGGTGTTTTTGTGGCTTTTTTCCAAATAACTTGATGTTAGTAAATTGTTGCCTGTATTATTTGGTTTTGATAATAGAATGAGCAAGGGGGAGGGGAAGCTTTATGGCTTTATCAGAGCTGAGAATGAAAAAGTGTGTTGTTTTTATTATTATTATTATGTTTTTCAAAATTATTATCCATCACAGAGACCTATCTATCAGTAACAGTCAGCCTCAAGGCACAATAGCAGAGATGC
>NW_010136062.1:864-2010 GCF_000699245.1 Pterocles gutturalis | reverse complement strand
CAGCAGTGTGGGGCTGGTATGTGATCGCCTGCAGTTGAGGGCTTGGGAGCTGGGCTGCTTTCTGCCTGCCTTTTTCAAGCACTGAATGTTTGTTTACAATTTGCAAATTTATTAATTTTGAAAACAATGTACACACAATACAGGATACTGCTGAATTCACCTTTAATAAAAAAAAAGGCAAAACATGGGGAAATTGGGTGGGGGGGGAGCAAGCTAAAGTTTTTATTGATTTTCTTGGGTTTTTTAAAAGAGGGACCCCAGCAATGTTACCATTGAGAAAGTGACCTTGCGTGGCCATCTGGAGGACTGAAAATGTTGTTCTGGTTACATAAAATCATTTTTAAAATGAGTGGAGTAAAAGGGGCAGTGCTGTATAGCATCTGCTTATGCTGATGTGGGATGTGTATAGTGCTACTTTGGCCAGTGCTGTTTGCCTTTTACACTTGCAGAGTGGAGGTGGAGGGTTCAAGGTGGGCAGCTAGATTTATGGGCTTTGCTGTGTGCTGTACGTGAGAATTTTGGTTTGTGAGGCAATGGGCTTCTAAAATTGGGTACTGTCAACTTCACAGGAGAGTTCTGGAAAATACGGCACTTAATGGATAAGCTGTGCTTTTTATTTGTGTCTCTTGCAGTAGTGCATCTTAAATTAGCTTTGATTTTAAATAAATATTAACATACAGATAAATGTGTAATTTTCAATCATTTAATTTGTTTTTAAAGTGGACAGAGAGAAAATATTTACCTTTACAGCAAAGCAGTTACTTAATGTTTCAAACAGAATCTTTGCCTTTTTTCCCTCAAAGTAGATATCATTAGAGACTTAAAATATAACTTCAAGAGGAGTTTAAATATATTTTGAGCACTTAAATTCTGTGCTTTTATTATTCTTGTTTTTGTTGTTTACAAGTTGAACCCTTTCTTAAGAATAAACTAAAGATGAACAAGTTGAAACTAAGTGAATGTGATACTTTTTAAAATTATTTTACATTTGTCATTGAAAAAGGGCCCATATTCCAACAATATTTATAAGTTGCTCTTGTTTTTTCAAATGCGTTTGGCATTCATGACTGTTTCTGGGCTTTTGGCCACATAGTAATTGGAAACATTTAAGATCTCGCTATCAGATACCAAATGCACCAGTCTCTT
>NW_010136062.1:0-849 GCF_000699245.1 Pterocles gutturalis | reverse complement strand
TGTGGGGGGGGGGTGGGGGGTGGGGGGGGGTTGGGGAGGGGAAGGTATTTAAACAATGGAGAAAGTCTGGACTAAGGAACTTCATTGTATCCCTTTAGGACTGAATACCAGAATTGTTACTGAGAGAGCATCCTGTAGAAGAACTATCTGATTTGAACCATTGGCTGGCACACGCAACCATGCTCTGCTTGTTGTGCTGCTTTGGCACTGTGCAGATACCCATGCCACATATGGAATGCTAATGATGCTTGTATCCCTAAGAAAGGACTGTAGTGCAGCTGAGTTACCTAGCAGGAGAGTGGGCAGCCTGCCTAGCCAAGTTCTTGTCAGATTGTGTGAATTAAGCGTTGTATCTTCTTTTTCAAAGGAGTGCAATGCTGATGATTCAGTTGAATTGGCAGTAAACTGCCAAGTTCAGACACTGACCTCCCCTAAATTAGTTTTCAGCTTTTTTTGTTCACTGTATTCAGCCTTGCTTAGTATAATTTTTCTGGTATTTTCAGCTGCAGGCTTCCTCTGCACTAACTGGAAACTTTCTTCCTGTGACATGGCGAGTGCCATGTTATACAATAAGACATGGGTTTCCTGAATTCTCTCATGATTAATTTTTGGAATAAGTTTTGTTCGTGGCTAGTTTTTTATTGTGTAATATCATATTTGGCAGTAAATCACGCTGGTGCTCTTCACTTGGGGTTAGGGTGGCTGACCTAGGTAGGTGGGTTCCTCTAGAGTTGCCACCCACTTTTCAAAGCCTCTGTTGTGTGTGGTGACCTCTTCCTTTGCCTTCTTTATGAAGTTTCAACCAGTGAGCAGGGCAGGAAGAGTTATCGAAAGACGTGGTTATGGTCA
>NW_010136061.1:3328-3916 GCF_000699245.1 Pterocles gutturalis | reverse complement strand
ATGGGTGTTGGGGACATCGGGGACATGAGGAGACATCAGGGGTGTTGGGGACATCAAGGACATGATGGGTGTTGGGGACATTAGGGGACATGAGGGGACATCAAGGGTGTTGGGGACATCAAGGACAGGGGGGACATCAGAGATAGGGACATCATGGGTATTGGGGACATCGGGGACATTGGGGACATCAGGGGCATTGGGGACATCAAGGATGTTGGGGACATGAGGGGACATCGGGGGCGTTGGGGACATCAAGGACATGATGGGTGTTGGGGCCCTCCAAGGGGACATCGGGGACATCAGGGGCGTTGGGAACATCAAGGATGCTGGGGACATCAAAGACGGCGGGACATCAGAGATGGGGACACCATGGGTGTTGGGGACATCGGGGACATGAGTGGACATCAGGGGCATTGGGGACATCAAAGACATGATGGGTGTTGGGGACATCAAGGATGTTGGGGACATTGGGGACAGGAGGGGACATCAGAGATGGGGACACCATGGGTGTTGGGGACGTCGGGGACATTGGGGACATCAGGGGCGTTGGGGCCACCAAGGATGTTGGGGACATCGGGGCCACCAGAG
>NW_010136061.1:0-3300 GCF_000699245.1 Pterocles gutturalis | reverse complement strand
GGTGACACGTGGCCCCACCTGCTCCAGGATGTGGGTGCGCCGGGTGGCCGCCGGGTCCTCGTCCTCATCGGTGGCGGGGACGTCCCCGTCCCTCTCCTTGTCCTTGTCCCTCTCCGGCTCCCGGCGCCCCGGTTCCTCCGGCGTCATGTCGAACAGCTCCCGGATCGTTTGCTGGGGGATGGGGTGGGGTCGGTGCCACGCCCGGCCACCAAGGTCACCCCCCCCAGGATACCTGGGTCCCCTCCTGGCCACCTGGGTCCCCCCAAACTCCAGGATCCCCCCCAAACTCCTTCATCTCTCCTGCCACCATGAAGCTCTTGAGATGTGGCTCCAAGATGGAACCAGATGGTTCCTGGAGACCTGGGTCCCCATGGAGAGGTCCAAGGGTGGACATTTGGGTCCCTTTGGCCACCCATGTCCCCCCTGCACCTCGGGGACCCCTCCTGGCCACCTGGGTCCCCCCAAACTCCAGGATCCCCCCCAAACTCCTTCATCTCTCCTGCCACCATAAAGCTCTTGAGATGCGGCTCCAAGATGGAACCAGAAGGTTCCTGGAGACCTGGGTCCCCATGGAGGGGTCCAAGGGTGTCATCGCCTGGACATCTGGGTCCCCCCTGGCCACCTGGGTCCCCTGCTGGCCACCTGGGTCCCCTCCTACCTGCTTGAAGTAGGCGGTGGTGAAGTTTCCTCCCTCGATGGCCATATCTCCCAACATCCTCTTCTGGTTGGCCTTCTTGAGGATGTTCTCCTCCACCGTCCTCTCGCTGATGAGCCTGAAGAAGGAGACAAAGGGGTGGAGGTGACCACAGAGGATCCAGATCTCCAGGTCAGGACCAAGATCTCCAGGAGAAGACCAAGATCCCCAAGTGGAGACCAAGATCTCCAGGTCCTTGAGGACCCAGATCTCCAGGTAAAGACCAAGGTCTCCAGGAGAAGACCAAGATCCCCAAGTGGAGACCAAGATCTCCAAGACCCAGATCTCCAGGGAAAAGACCAAGGTCTCCAGGAGAAGACCGAGATCCCCAAGTGAAGACCAGGATCTCCAGATCCTTGAGGACCCAAATCTCCAGGAGAAGACCAAGATGAAGACCAAGGTCTCCAGGAGAAGATCAAAATTTCCAGGAGAAGACGCAGATCTCCAAGTGAGGACCAAGATCTCCAAGACCCAAATCTCCAAGAGAAGACCAAAATCTCCAGGAGACCAAGATGCCCAAGTGGAGACCAAGATCTCCAAGACCCAGATCTCCAGGAGAAGCCCAAGATCTCCAAGGCCAAGATGTCCAGAAGCCCCAGAAGTCCCGGAGGTGGCCGTACCGGTAGATGTGGACATCCCGGGTCTGGCCGATGCGGTGGCACCGGTCCTGGGCCTGGGCGTCCATGGTGGGGTTCCAGTCGCTGTCGTAGAAGATGACGGTGTCGGCACCGGCCAGGTTGACGCCGACGCCGCCGCTGCGGGTCGAGAGGATGAAGCAGAAGATGCGCTTGTCGGCGTTGAACCGTTCCATCAGGGCCTGCAGGGGGCAGCACGGAGCCACCAGTGACACGTTAGAGGGGGACATGGGACGGCCGGGGTCCCCTCCTGGCCACCTGGGACCACCCCCCGACCTCCTGGGTCCCCCCAAATTGCTGGAACCTCCACGCCACCATGAAGCTCTTGAGATGTGGCTCCAAGATGGAACCACCAGAAGGTTCCTAGAGATCTGGGCACTCATGGGGACATCACAGGGTGTCACCCCCGTGTCACCTTGGCCACTTCTGTCCCCTCCCATAAATCGCCCCCCCAAACTCTCCAATCCTCCACGCCACCATGAAGCCCTTGAGATGTGGCTCCAAGATGGAACCATCAAAAGGTTCCTGGAGATCTGGGCGCCCATGGGGACATCCCAGGGTGTCACCACCAGGCCACCCATGTCCCCTTGGCCACGTGTCCCCATCACACCCCAGGGTCCCCTTCTGGACACCTGGCGCCCCCCCAGACCCCAACATCCTCCACGTCACCATGAAGCCCTTGAGATGTGGCTCCGAGATGGAACCACCAGAAGGTTCCTGGAGCTCTGGGCACCCATGGGGACATCACAGGGTGTCACCCCCGTGTCACCTTGGCCACTTCTGTCCCCTCCCATAAATCTGCGTCCCCCCAAACTCTACAATCCTCCACGCCACCGTGAAGCCCTTGAGATGTGGCTCCAAGATGGAACCATCAAAAGGTTCCTGGAGCTCTGGGCGCCCATGGGGACATCGCAGGGTGTCACCCCCGTGTCACCCTGTCCCCGGCGTGTCCCCTCCCCACCTGGCGCTGCTCGACGCGGGTGCTGCCGTCCAGGCGCAGGTAGATGTGGCCGTGGTAGGTGAGGAAGCGCTCGAGGACGTCCAGCATCCGCGTCATCTGGGTGAAGATGAGGACGCGGTGGCACCCGGCCTTCAGGCGCCGCAGGAGGACGTCCAGCGTCTGCAGCTTCCCTGCAGGGGAGGGGACAGCGGTGTCACCCAGGGGCCACCGGTGTCACCGAGGCGGTGGGGATGGCAGTGGGGGTGCGGGGACATCGTGGGGACATCACGGGGACATGGGGACATCATGGAGACATCATAGAGACATCACGGGGGTATAGGGACGTCATGGGGACATCATAGAGATGACATGGGGACATTAAAGGGGACATGGGGACATCATGGGGACATCAAAGAGAATTTGGGGACATCATGGGGACTTGGGGACATCATGGGGACAGCAGCTGGGGTGTGGGGACATCATGGGGACATTAAAGGGAACATGGGGGGAACATGGGGACATCATGGGGACATGATGACATCATAGGGACATCATTAGGGACATGGCAACATCATGGGGACCTCAAAGAGAATTTGGGGACATCACGGGGACTTGGGGACATCATGGGGACATCTCTGGGGACATCAGTGGGGGCCAGGAACATCACGGGGACATCATGGGGACATTAAAGGGGATGTGGGGACATCATGGGGACATCATGGGGACATCAAGGGGACAGCAGTTGGGGCGTGGGGACATCATGGGGATATCATTGGGGACACGATGACATCATAGGGACATCATTAGGGACATGAGGACATCACGGAGACATCACTGGGGACATGGAACATCATGGGGACGTGATGGGGACATTAAAGGGGATGTGGGGACATCAGAAGGGACATGGGGACATCAGGAGGACATCATTGTCCCCAACACCCCCAACAGCCCATTGTCCCCCATGTCCCCATTGCCTCCAACCTCGACAACGCCCTCCTTGTCCCCAACGCCCTCCTTGTCCCCAACGCCCC
>NW_010136060.1:0-293 GCF_000699245.1 Pterocles gutturalis | reverse complement strand
GGCTGCAGCAGCGAGTGTGGCACCCCGCTTCAGGGTGCATGACCCTGCACCCAGCTCTAGGGTGCATGACGCTGCACTCAGCTTTGGGGTCCATGACCCTGTACCCAGCTCTGGGGGTGCATAACCCTGCACCCAGCTTTGGGGTGCATGGCGCTGCACTCAGCTTTGGGGTGCATGACCCTGTACCCAGCTCTGGGGCACATGACCCTGCACCCAGCTTTGGGGGTGCATAACCCTGCACCCAGCTCTGGGGTCCATGACCCTGCACCCAGCTTTGGGGGTGCATGACCCTG
>NW_010136059.1:0-270 GCF_000699245.1 Pterocles gutturalis | reverse complement strand
CCCCGGAGCCTGCAGATGGATACCCCCTGGGACCCCAAATGACACCCCCTGGGACCCCACAAACCTTTTGGGACCCCAGATGTTACCCTCTGAGACCCCACATGACCCCTGGGACCACCATACCCCTGGGACCCCACATGCCCCCTGGGACCCTCCAGTCACCCTGGGGAGCCCCCAGACCCCTACACTACCAGTACTCCCCCAGATCCCCTATGGGGACCCCAGTTCTGGGGACTCCAGTTCCAGGGACCACCTCCACACACCCCAGTG
>NW_010136058.1:0-34668 GCF_000699245.1 Pterocles gutturalis | reverse complement strand
TTATGAGGAAAGGCTGAGGGAGCTGGGAGTTGTGCCTAGGAAGAACTTTAGGCTGGTGGATTGAGCTAGGAGATATCAGCTTTCATCTGGGTTGTAACAACAACCTGTACTTCTGTTCCTAAAGAAAAAAAGAAAGAATGATTTTCCTTGTAGTATTTCAGACTGCTCCTGTAATGATCATTGCATCTGATCAAGCTTCTCAGACTCCTCTTCAAACTGATATTCAACTGCATTAATTTTAAACCAGATATGATCCCATGTTCTTTGCAAACCTCTAGGAACGTCTACAGCTGAAATTCCAGAGTTACATCTGAGTTGTTAGGAAAACATCTGTATGGGGTGAATGAGGTAAATAATTTAAAGCAATTATGGCAAATTTGGTAGTAATAGTGGTTTTATACCACCATTGACAATTTGGATTCATTCTGGGGTTTGTTTTGGTTTTTAATTTAAAACTGTTTTTTTTCCTTGACTTATACCTTTTCTGCACATGCTTTCTTAAATATTTGCAAGTTTAGTCTATAAGTATACCCAGCTTTTCTCTAGCGGGATAAAATCTGTCTGACAGACTGAATGCAATGATCACTATATTTAGGCTCATAATTAATTCATTTTAGTTAAACCAGTTTCAGTTTAATTTTGGTTTTTTATGGTTCAACTGACTTGATTGAAGAAGGTACATTAGAGACTTGAACTTTAACTGTTAGAATAGGTGCATTAGACAATTTAAAAAGCTAAATATTAGACTGAATTTCTTCAATTCATTCACTTGCTACTCTCCTCTGATGAGCCGTTTTGTCAGAAAAGGTTCTGACAAAATACTTCCAGGAACTCAAGACAAAAATAAGAACAACTTTTAGTGACAGCTGGAGGTGATATTTCAGTTCTTTGTCATTTTTGTAACTAAGAATTTGAATATCTAGTAAAAGCCATATCAAGTTACATGTGAGAGCCTTGATACTTCTGAAAGTCTCGGCTAACTGACTGTAAAATAAGATGTTTGCCTGCTCCCACAACTCCGGTAGAATGCACTACTTGCATTCCTCTCTCCAAATCTTGTATAATTACATTCATTTCAATTATATCCTTAAACACATATTTTTCATTATTTTTAATAAGTATCTGGCTCTGAGGTAAGATTTCAAATATGAAAATTCCTGCTAGTGATAATATAACATAATCAGAAACATTAAAATATTATCTGACAATCTTCTTGATATTGGCAGATATCTGCCAATGTCCTCTCTGAAGGCTGCCCAAGTGCCTTTATTTTGTGACCAGTTGCTGAATTATGTAAGTGATAAATTTTTCCATGATCATTAAGAATGGAAAGCAAAGTGGTTTTGTACACATAAATGGATCAGAAATTATGTGTGACCTATTAACAGCATTTTTCATCAGTCTTCTCCAGTTGCTGAGGGCACTGCTAAATTAATGAGTTGCTTGATTATTGGAAGAATATAGGTGCCAGGAATGTGAATGTGCTACTTGTACTGTGTCATGTAAATCTCATCTTGTTCTAGCCCAGTTCTCACATCATTAATTTTTAGCTTTATTACTAGATATTATAGGAAATTGTATTTGTAATGTTCATGAAGGATAGAGGTGTTTACTTGATTTTGATACGAAACGGCATTTTGTCTGTATTTTAATGGTTTAATGAACTGGAATTTTCGTGCTGCAAATTAAAGCAAATTGCAGCTCCGTCAGGCAGATATCTCATATAAAGATGATTTTTATGTCTATTTAAATAGCAATGAAGCCATTCTCTTTTTTTTTATCATGATGCATTTCACAGAAAAAGAGTACATCCTGTCATACTCTTCCTAAGGTTTTCACTCTGGTAAGTATTGGAACAGCAGAAAATGGAACCTCATCTTAGGCAAATGTGAGGTACTTCATGACAGCACATCAATCTATCAAACATTTTCCAAATCCAGAAAAGCTACTTAAATAAAATTAATAAAAATGTTTAAACTATTATTAATAATAGATACAGAGTTAGGCTATTTCAGTCCATCTGACCTAGATGATGAATTCCGATGCATTATAACATTGAATTTTGCCTTATCATGTATCATACTGTAGTGAACAGCAGCTAGAAGATGTCACATTAAAATGAAGGTGACAAAATAAGTCCTCTAGAAACCAAGTTTACCTAAGGCTACTTAATAATCTGAGACTCACCCAGATTTAGCAGGGTCTGACCAGTAAAAAGAGTGCTGCAGACAAATATATTTTGAATATTTTTATATTTTAAAGCTAAGCTCCCCTGAAGTTAGTTTTGTAGCATTTAAACTTCTAAATCACTTTGGGGTAGATTTTCCAAAGTATTTAGATGGTGAAAAGTGCAAATGGAAGCATAGTGGGATTTTCAAAAGCATTTAAACAGATAAGGCACGTAGCTCCCGTTTAAATTAATTATCTGGATTGAACATGTTCCCCTTGGCACTTTTGAAAGTTCCACTGCTAGGTGTTTATATCTAAATAAAAAAACATGATTTTCAAAAGAGGCTGAGCATGGAATCATAGAATCGTAGAATGGTTTGGGTTGGAAAGAACCTTAAAGATCATCAGGTTCCAACCCCCCCACCATGGGCAGGGACACCTCCCACTAGACCAGGTTGCTCAAAGCCTCATCCAGCCTGGCCTTGAACACCTCCAGGGATGAGGCATCCACAAGTTCCCTGGGCAACCTGTTCCAGTGCCTCACCACCGTCACAGTAAAAAACTTCCTCCTAATATCAAGTCTAAATCTACCCTCTTCCAGCTTTCAGAGTTGCATCCAGCAATTCCCTTTAAAACAAGACTATTACATGTTCTAAGCGGTTCTGAAAATCATACAATATCCTTGGCTCAGTGTTCCCAAATGACCCTCCTTCACTTTCTTGTTTCTTAAGTTTCTACTATCATTTATTGTCTAAAGTTAATTTCAGAGAGGTGGGATCAATAGTAGTATAACCTAAGGATAAAAAAAAAAAATAATGACATGGGTGAATCTTCTGTACAGGTTTGAGAAGCCAGGTCCTTTAGTATATACATTTAATGACTGAAAAAAATTATAGAACTTTAAGACTGTTGCTGTAATTATGTCTTGTACTGGATTTCCTTTTTTACGTTCATATTATGCAAAATAATAGCTCAAAAATACATTACAGCCAAAGACTGCTGCAGGTTATGGATAACTGGGAATGAACCAGATGACTAGAAATAGCATGACTTTTCAGTTTTTAATTGCTGCATATACAGAAAGCCTTAGCGAACCTGTTTAGATGTGACAAAAGCAGGCAGTACTCTGAGGTATAGTTTCCCCTGCCCTTTAGTCTGTTTCTTTTACAATAATGTCTAAGTAGCAGTCTGAGGGTGTACACACATTAGCATTTTAGTTTCAATCAAGAGCCTGCTTTTGAAATGAATCTGCTAATTATTCCTGCTTAGAACACTTGCTCATTGTAGAGTGTGTCTCAGGCTATGTGAACTGGATTGGTTTTGTCTGAAATGAAAGCAGAAGATGCTTTCTAGAAGGACATCTAATCTTCTTTAATCACTACTGGGTGTTCAGTCTACATCAAACTTAGTTCAATATAACCTTCCTTCCCAGACTCTAATTTCAAATACTGACCAATGTGAACATGAAGTCCTCAGAGCCAACACCTTTGCTCCTCAGATCGGCTCTTACTATGCCACGTTGCTTTTTAATGTAGCTATAAACTAACTTGTGAGGATGGTTGGGTTCATGGGAGAATCCCAGCTTTGTACCCACTTCCAGAGTTAAAATCCCACAATGCCAGAATTTCCTCAGATCTGCAAATATCTTAAGGAAGATCTCTAATTTCAAGCACTGGCCAACATTTCTTGGGAATGTATCTTCTCTTTCTCGTTAGGTAGAAAATGAAATAAAAAATTCATAAACAGGAACTCATAACATTTTTGTTAAGAGCTTTTTCAGAAATTTAGGTCAACCTAAATGGAATTGTAGGTTTTACCTAAAAAAAGTAGTCCAGACAAGAAAAATTGTGAGACATAACTTGTATACCTTGTAAAATGTGCTTGCACCAGCCATCCATTCTGGTTTTTCTCTACATGCATTCAGAATTATTTTATGCTTTAAGAGTCGATTCTTGTTTGAATCGTTCCACTGCTAGCAGCTAATAGTCCCTTGTATGCGTATTTCTTTTAAATAAAAGACTCGAGTTTGCTTAGCCAGTGAGTTTTCCATCATTCATAACCATGTATTGCCATGCTCAAAAGTATATTTGTGTGTCAGATATACTAGAATGGAAAACAATACAAATCTGTACCAATGACCTTCCGAAACACGAATTTATTATCAGTTGTTGCCACTGGGGTGCATAACTTGAGGCACTCTAATGGTTTGCCAACCAGGAAAAGTTTTTAAGTATGTTTTTAGTCAACTAAAGCACTGTCAAGATGAAAGTATGTGAAATCATAAGAAGCTGTACAGTAAGAGGATATTTTTTTCTTTTTTCTTTTTTTAAGGTAGAAACTCTGAAAGACACAAAGGAATTCTGTGTACCTATCTAAATCGTGGATTCACAATACAGTATGTGTGGCTTTAGGATGCTGAATGCCAGATAAGAAACACTGTAGCCTCATGGTATTAAATGCTGATAAACTCACTTTGCTAGTTCAAATGTGTTAAAAAATTGGACACCTTAGCTTTATCCTGTCAGGCTTTCTGACAGATTAGATATTGCCTGTCCATGCCACTCTGAGTTTATGCTGGATCAGGTGTTGTATACTCTCCTGGTGATTCTGTATTGTGGGCTATAACCCGGCAAATATTCTGTACTGTTCCTTTCTGACCGTGGCCTCCTGTTGCCCCCATTATCATAGCATCTGACTAAATCACAAGCTTTGATGTTTTTATTCTCTTAACAACACTGTGAAGGAGAATATGTCTTTGCTGTGACACAGATTTCATCATAACATGTTCTCTCTCTTGTCTAGTAGATGAAACAGTAGGGGTTATGCAGGCTTTGAGACTTTCAGTGATTAAAACCAGGAGATTGTAACAGAGGTTAATATTATCTTAGAGTGTCAAGGGCCCTATCAAAGCTGTCTCATGCAACTGAATTATTTTTATGATTTTTAGGAAGCTAATTACTTGAATGATTTCCTTTTTGATAGCCACCAGATGCTGCGTTTTGTGTAATTATCTGAGTCCTTGATACAAAATATGGTTAACTTCTGCAGGTTCAGGACCTATCCAAACCCCACTGAAGTCTTTGAGTGACTCGGGGGATTCACAGAGCTAGTTGTATGAGTGAGTTCCTTGTCTCCTCATTACTGTGTGGTCCCTTGTTTGCCCCTTTGAGTCGTGAATAACAGCAAAGTCGTACACCGTGCCAAAGAGTGGACAGAGGAGATGGACCCTGGCTGCTTGTTGCTGCTTTATTGACCCTGCATGGTGCTGTAACCAGTGCTCTGGCTCCCTGAGGAAGGCAAATGGGACCAACGTTACATTGTGGTGTTTTCTCAAATCTGTTGAAAAATTGCTGGAAAAATAAACTGTTAAGGCCAAAATTATCCCTCCTGATAAGCTGTCCTCATTCTGTCCTCCTCCAGAAGGAACTGAAAACATTCATGACTTGAAGGTTTTACTGCTATTTCACTTATAAATAAAGCCTCCAAAGTAAACAAAACTGCTGAGCACTTAACAGGCTAGTCCTTCGTCCTTGAGGACTTACCACCTAACAGAGGAACGAATGACGGAGCATGGGAACAACACAGAGTGATTCTGGTGCCTGCAAGTAGCTCTTTGCTCTGCACGCTGCTCTGGTTCACTCATTGTGACCTCTTGCAGAACAGTTAACAAGGGTAGGTCAAGGAGAGCTGGGACCAAACTGAGTGATAATTTTAAGCAGGAGATATTTAATTCCATACATTTCTTATTTGGATTTTATTTGAGCAGTATGCAGGAACAATAGATAAGTGGCTGAAAAAAGTATATTTTGTTAATGTGCTGTTGTGGGGAAATCTGGGATTTCCAAAACAAGACTGCATCATGTACATCTCTTCTGTGCTACAAAAAGATCCTTGGACTTTTTAAATCAGGAGGACTAAAGGGTAACCATGACATCTTTTTCCATTATTATTCAGAAAGCAGTATATACTTATTTTGATCTTCTAGAAATGTAAACAAAACACTCCTGTGCATTTCAAGACTTAGAAAGTGGAAAAGTATAAAATATCCACATTCGTGGAAGAGGTGGCATTATGGATCTTTTTTCTGGCACTCTGTGCTGCCAAAGCTGATGTAAGGAGATTTAAATCTATTTCTTTACTGTACCAGAAACTTATTTCAAACTCACATAGCCTTATTTTGTAATTAAATGTTTCAGAACTACTGATATTTATATTTGCATGTGATTAACTTTTAAAGCACTGTGTACAGGGTTTTTTGCTTTTAAACTAGCCTAGAGTCAATAAATATCTTTGCAGATGTCAATTTGGTTAGCAGTAAAGAGGTAAATAGAAACTAATGACATTCATCAAGCCTGTGGCATGAATGATTTATTGGACACAATCATTTAACACTTTCATAAAGTCAATACAAGGGAAAGAAACAGGTTTCTTATTATGGTAAACTGTATTTGTACTGTCAGCATGTAGTGATTTATGACAAACCTGTGGCCAGGATTAGGATATTATAAATGGGGGAAAATAGAAGGCTCATTAATTTTTTATACCCACAGGTAGAAGACATGCAGTGGGCTAATAGAGAACACACTCATCCAGCATCTGTCTGCAGCCTGCCCTGTAAAGCTGGAGAAAGAAAGAAAACCGTGAAGGGAGTGCCCTGCTGCTGGCACTGTGAACGCTGTGAGGGGTACCATTACCAGGTGGATGAATTCAACTGTGAACTGTGCCCCATTAATAAGAGACCAAATGCCAACCGTACAGACTGCCAGCTTATCCCTATAATCAAACTGGAGTGGCATTCTCCTTGGGCCATCGTGCCCGTCTTCATCGCTATTCTCGGTATAATTGCCACCACCTTTGTGATTGTGACATTTGTCCGCTACAATGACACACCGATCGTCAGGGCCTCTGGACGGGAGCTCAGTTATGTGCTCTTGACTGGGATTTTTCTCTGTTACTCGATTACTTTTTTAATGATTGCGACTCCTGATACAGTGGTCTGCTCGTTTCGAAGGATCTTTTTAGGACTTGGCATGTGCTTCAGCTATGCTGCCTTGCTCACCAAAACAAACAGGATTCACAGAATATTTGAACAAGGTAAAAAATCTGTCACAGCTCCCAAATTTATTAGTCCAGCTTCTCAGCTGGTGATCACTTTCAGCCTCATATCCATGCAGCTTATTGGCGTCTTCATCTGGTTTGCTATCGATCCACCACATATCATTGTAGACTATGGAGAGCAGAGGACACTTGAACCAGAAAATGCCAGGGGAGTTCTCAAATGTGACATTTCAGATCTTTCTCTCATTTGTTCCCTTGGATACAGTATTCTCTTGATGGTCACATGCACTGTTTATGCTATTAAAACAAGAGGGGTTCCAGAGACCTTCAACGAAGCAAAACCCATTGGATTTACTATGTATACAACCTGCATAATTTGGTTAGCTTTTATTCCAATCTTTTTTGGTACGGCCCAATCAGCAGAGAAGGTAAGTGATGATAAGTTAACAAACCAAATACTATCCTCTTTTTATTTTTGTCTCTGAATATTTATGACACAACAATATTTTCACTCTTACAAATGAGTGATTCTGAATGCTAGTTGCAAACAAACTCTAAGAATTCACAGATAATAAAATATATGATTCAAAAGGTAGGTTCCCTATATTTTAACAAAAGAAACTGATTGTGGTGTGGCTGGCATCGTAATGTTGACATTTTCTCAATATATCCTTGAATGACTGTTTCTTCTAACGTTTATTATTACACTTCAGCGATGTTCTAGCCTGTTACATGAAGCACTATAAATCTTTGTTATCATCCACAGATCTGATAGAAATGGTTGCATTTCAAAAATATAAGTAGATCGACTTACATTTGTCAAAAATAATGAAGAAGAATGCCTGGGCAGAATGAAAAGAATTACTTTTCTATCTGGTTGACACATATAACTAAAAAAAAAGAAAAAAAAGTATAGGAGGATTGAATGAATTATATGTAAAATCATATAAAGCATAATTCACTAATTATTATCTCAGAGCAAAAAGAAAATATTTTCCTGATCTTTAAATGAAAAATTGAACATTACATATTTAGGTATCTCTCATATCTTGTTCAGTTGTCATGGGCCTTTCCTGATATCAGTCATGGTGAGTAGTACAAAACATGTCAGACATTTGACTCTCCTTCTCTCAGTCCTAATGGGAAGGCAGAGGTAACCATTGGCTGTATGAGTTTTTGTCCAACTGATAGTGGTGAAAATGATGTTAGAACAATAAAACAAGCATCAGTCTTCAAAACTGCACATCTGCAAGATTTGGAAAATCTTAAAAATAGGAAAGTAAAGTCATCAGTCTTTTACATAAACTCTTTCGTCTTTTCTTCTATTAGGTGATTTTTGTAATGTTTTAAAATATACATTTTATTTAATTAATTTAACTGGAAAAGTCAACATGTCCACTTTTAATTGTGAAACAGTTCAACATGACTCTGGTTTAGAGGGCTCTCTGTCCTGCAGAATTAAATAAATCCGTATAGATTGACAAAATACTTGCTAATTCAAGCAGAGGGATCATATGGGGGAGAGTGTGACAGAAAAACATTTTCCTCACTAAAAATTGAAGTAAGCAGGCTTGCTGAATTGGATCAGGCTTGGTTTCCATGGTCTTTTGGCTTAAGTCAGGGGAAGTGAGTACCAAGGTAATGGCATATCATAGATAAAAAAACCTGTTTTGTAAAGTAAAGATAAAAAATCCTGTTTGATATAGGAAAAACCTGTTTAGGTTAATCATATTTAAATTATGACTTTTTTTTTTAATGTGTAGGCTTAAGTCAGAAAAAATCTTTGTTATATAACATGTGATACTTTTTGTATTAACATCCTGGGCCAGTCAATTTTATGGCAAGTAACTATAACAAAAGAAATGTATTTCTGAGTATTGAAACACAGAAAATATTGACTAACAACTATGAAATTAGTTTAGATTTACACCATTGGTTCACCTTTGCTCATACTAAAGGGTATGACCTCTAAATATGAGATTAATGAACACCTCTTTTGAATTTCTTTTATGAAACCCAAGACTGAAAACACAAATTACAGTAAATCACACAGCTTCTAACACTAAATTTCATTTGTTAGTCACCTTTTTTTTTTCTAAATGATTTGTTATTCTTCAGATAATGACTTTCATGAGAAAAAAAACCAAATTAATATGCTCATACAGTACCTGTGTAATTCAAATAATTATTTTCACAGTGCTTCTACTTTTTGCTGCAAGTAAAACCATGTTTCCACGCACTCTTAGAGACATCATCATAATAGCTCGTGTATTCACACAATTAAATTGCTTGTCTGAATTGGACAATAATGTACTAGTGCACACATATATACATTGTCTGAATAAACTCAGAGTTGCTTGTAGATTTCTCAGTTAATGCATAACACCAAAATCAGCATTTTGAAAACAAACTAATGTAGAATATCTTATTTGAGGTTAAGTATTGCAATAATTTTTGAAGATCAAAGAAATGTAAGAAATAAAAGAGAAAATAAATTTAAGCAGACTTTGGTAGATGCTTGCTCACTTAACAGTTGTTTTAGAATCCTGAAAATACTTTTTTAATAGCTTGAGTTTGTTCAGAGAGAGCAGAGCAATAAGCTGGGGAACTTAAATATTATTTAGAAGCAACAGTTCCTTTTTCAAAATGTTGACAGTTATAAAGTTCACATAGCACTCATTACAAGCCAGATGTACTTCCAACTAGCAGTTCATGGAACTACTTGCTTTAGACAGACTTCTGTTTCGATAACAAGTAGTTAAAATTTCTCAAAATGTTTTGAGGAACTTCTGTTTTCTTAAACATGAGTAGTGCTTACAAGAGCGCAAGTCATTATGCACTTTTTGAATGAGCAGTTGTATTTACTTAATTAACTATTCCCTGAACACAAATTAAGTAGAAAGTGTTTTGATGAGTTTTTATTTTTATATCACTGTTAGAATATTTCCACTTATAAACAAAAAATAGGACCGCTACTGCTAAAAGCAGGTGTCTAGATCCAAAACTGATAGATTGTCATGGAAAGGTCACCTTTACTTCTAGTGGCCTTGGGGTCAATTCCCAAAAGTGTAAATTTGCTAAGAGCTTCTGTGTAGGACCTAAAGGAGATAAGCCTGTACAGTCAGCACAAGTCCAGAAGCTGAGTGTCGGTGTCAGTGAAACTTCAAATACGTGTGATGAAGGATATGCAAATAAGCATAAGTATATTTCTGCAGGCAGACTGCAAGTCTTGCTCATATATTCTTGCTGTGAAGCACAGGATAGGAAACTCCTCTCTCTACTGTGCATATGAAGAACCTTGAGTCTCTAGCTGGTTAATACAGTTGAGTTAAATGCCTGAATTTGCAGGGTGTGACACATCCATAAGAGAAAACATGATAAAAGTCGAGGTAACTTGATGAGACTCAGTGGGAATATGTTGATATATAGTCTTGACATTTGTAAAATTTTTAACAGCCCCTTATAACAGATGTTGTTTCCACTCCTGTATATTATACCAGTTTATGTATAAGTTTAAAACCAGTATAAAATTGAGAAAAAAATAAAAATAATATATGACAATGGCTAATTAACAGAAAGTTAAAAGAGCAATCCAAAATAACCTTGAGCAACCTAAGTTTGGTGGCTTTTGTGGAACTCAAAGTTTATTGTTTATCTTTAATCTCAAGCATCAGAAAATTAAACCCCTGTGCTATTAAACGTGCCATTTTTAGATTGGCATTTGTACAGATGTTCTGCAGAGAATGATAAGAGCTTTGACTTTAAGTCTTGTGTGATTTTTTTCTGTCTAATTCATGATTTTGTCCATTTGTGATCAAGCCTGTTTTGACAGCTGCTGCGTTACGAAAGAAACCAACTACAAACAGATAAATTATTACAGTCCATCTTTGAACTGAGTGAAAAATGTATCCCTAAGACATAAAACACCAATTTTCTAACACTTGCATAAATTCCAGTGAGGTACTTCAGAGGCAAAAGAGTGAAATTCTGTGAGAAAGCATTCCATGAATGTAGCCTTCATTTATGTCATGCATGTGTACACAACAACACACTGTAAGTACTGGGATCATCTGGAATAGAGATGTCTGAAACGTCATGATGACTGTAATTCTGCAGAAAAAAAGATTGAAATTAGCTGAGTGATTAAAACATATGTTTGATGAACCCCTGGGTAAAATTAAATTGCAACAGCAGACTGCACAAAAACTGTCTGAGGATAGATGGCTGTCGAAAGTACATCCCTATTTGATAAACTGAACTATTTTAATTTCCTTCATTTTACCAGTTTGGACAGGTGAATGAATCATGTTCATTTACTGATCATAAAGACATCATTTGTTTTATTAATGTGGAAATACTCTGTTTTGAATAAGAATATACTTATTCCCATACTGTGAAAAAAAAAGAGGTTACACTTTCTGCTAAAGAAAGAGGACCATAGGAAATGCTGAATGATTTCTTCCTTCTTCTCCCATTGGAAGCAATTGCAAGGTGAAATCTAACAAGACAGATAAATGTTCATGTCTTTTCCAATTATTCTGAGAAATTTGATCTCTCTTTTCATAACTGCAGTAAAGACAAAACAAGTTGTAATATAGGATAGAAATCTGCCTGTAAATTATTATCCTTATGATCTTATTATTTCAGCTGTTTTAATCCTGGATATGCTAATCATGTGGGTCTTATGCTTCTATCCAGCTGTTTGTAACAGTAAAAGAAACTAGAAACACTTCAAAGAGTATCTCAATATTGATTGGACTTGTAAGCTACTGTTGTAGTTGTCAAGAGAAAGCTACTTAGTTTTCAGTGGGAGAGAGAGGTAGTTCCATCAGTCTAGTAAGAGATGCTCTTTAGCTTAAAAAAAAAAAAACAACAAAAAACAAAAAAAAAAACAAAAACACAAAACCAAAACAAAACTACTAGTGACAGTTCAGGTAGAGACCTCTTACTTCCCCCGCATTTCCACTAAATTCAGACAAATTGTCATTTTTGTGTGTCTATTTTATGAGTTCTTGGCTAATTGTGTTCATGTGACTGTAAGAAAAAAAAAGCATCTTGATGATGTCTCAGACCATGTTAATGAAGCAGACTGCACTGAGCCTTTTCTTCACCTCAAAGCATTCTCTTCTAATTCTGATCATATTCAGAGATTTAGCTCTGCAGGTAGTTGGTGCAGTACATATCACAGAAAAAAGTAAAGACATAACTTATCATGTAAGTATTTATTCCATTTTATAAAATAGTGTTTGGTTTGATTAAACCAGAATCTTTAGTGACAACACTGTGTATAGCATGAGGATTAATCTGAGGGATATTTAGAATAGTTTATAGTTTTAATTATTACTGGATCCAAAGTTAGGAGACTGCTGAAGAAATACTTCCTCCAGTTTGTCATTGTTGAAAAGTCAATTTCTGTGCTACTGCTGATTTTTTCACAATCTTTAGAACCTGTGAGGACCTGCAATTTTAAAACAAAAGTGTCAGTAGTTGAATTTTTGCATGCTTTGCAACATGGAAAATTGGATAAAATTCACCAGATTGTCTGATAGATAAATCCCTCCCTCTCACTGGAAAGTGTATTTTAAGAAAGGAGATGCTTTTTGTAATGTTTTGTCATTTCATGTTTTTTCCAAATGTAAATGTTTCATGAGATAAATTATTTCTAAATTTTATAATTTCTTATGATTTGTGACCTGATCCTCAACAGAAATTAGGACTTTGTTGTTCTGCTGTAGAAGCAGAGTGGGAAAAATATGTGAACAAGAGTATGACTGAGTTGCAATTTATTGCCTATTCGTCCTCTGGTCCTTTTTCCTCTGTGAGAGAACTGCCTTGGTCCCTGCTTATCCCTTTTCCCTTCAGCTGGTGAAGATATTCAGTGCAGTGTAGATCATGGACATTGCTCGGTCCACCCATTGGCTGAACAAATATAATGGCTGCAGCAGCCCGACAAATCTTTTCTTCCCTGCCCAGCCTTCTGTAAACTGGAGCTAGAGGACAGAGGGGTGGTCACACTTCTTTGATGTGTCTGCATAAATAGCTGTGTAAAAGGTACTCCCAAGGAGCAACCAGCTAAATGCAGTGATCTTATTTTCTTTCAAAAGCCACTTCATAGGAACCCATTCCACAAGTTGTTTCGTAGGAAAAGCTGCCCTGTTCCCACTAGAATCACAAGTGAAAATTACAGAAAAATATTATTAGCTAATAACTGAGATGAAAATGATGGATTGGTGCATGTAAAATATTGTGGGCATTTAGAAAGCTTTTTTTCAGTTCCAACCTTTTATGTCTCTTTCAGTTTAAAATTAATTTTAATCATTTTTGAAATTTAATCAGTTTTGAAATTGAAACAGGATAATTTCACAACTTTTAAACTGTTCCCACTTTTAAAAGTGAAAAATCTGTGAACTGACTGTTACCTGTAGCTCCAGACTTACATTTAAAGAAACATTTATCAAAACATTTCTGACCACTTTTAGGACAAGTATTGACTTTCTTAGAAATTCAGTTGTACTATAGTGTAATTATCCAAACTGCTTTAGATTAGCTAAGGAATCAGAAGGGATTACTGTAGTCAGCCAAGTTAATATTTTGTGCAAGAGGATCTCTTGAGCTCTTTTCACTTAGATGCCGTTCAGGTTCATTTTGATAATTTAAGATCACAAGCATTCTTTCTGGGGTGGTCATCCGCTCCCTTGTCTAGTAGCTTTGCTCCTGAAGTGAATGATTAGAGGAAAAAGTGGCAAAGCTCCTAAATTCTTTCAAGTTCTTCTGAAGTGAAATGCATCTGCAAAGGTTTTCTGAAATCCCCTTGTACTGAAGAAAAAAGGTCCCTCTGCTTCTGCCGGCTCATAACCTGTAGGTGTGACCTGCCTGCTTAAAGTGCATGAAAGCTAGAGGGAAGATTTATTTCAGCCTGTGCTACCCACTCAACAAAAATCTTATAGAGGGCTGAATGCAGCTACTTTTTAAAATTCTAGCCCTTGTTTAGATTTTTAGGTATTCAGGATAGCGTGTACTCAAGTTTCAAAAAGTGTTCTTGCTGAATGAAGGACTTTGTGCAAAGCTACTGCATACATAATTTTACAGACTCAACTTTACTATTTTAAGATATGCCTACAGTCTTTAGGTTATAGTTTCATTTCTCCATTTACTTTAATATTAATTAAGCCCCTAGCATTTAAAATTTGTACACTGAACACAGATTTTAATTATATCGTTAGTAGGAGGTACCAGAAACAGAGAAAATGCCAGCTTCTCTAGGAAAGTAGTGGATTTTTTTTAATAAAATATAAAGCCTTTTTTTTCAGTTCAGTGAGGCACTCATGTGCACCTGAAGGTTGTATACCCTGTTCTTTTCTGCGTGGTTGCATGTCTGTTCCGGTATGAGCATTGAGCTGGCGTACCTAGTTGTGTACATTGAAGAGATGTGCACCTGTCACGTAATGGAAAACATGAGCATTTTGATTGTATGACATGTTTGCTTCTAGCTCCATTATGAATGGTAGCTCCAGGGTCTTTGGGAAAGGCGGAGACAGGAAAGACCTGCCAGAAAAATTAAATTAGCCTGTGATCTGCTTCGTGCCCTATCCTGGGGAATGTCAGAAAGTTGTTAACAGGTACACAAAGAAGGAATGCTTGTCAGAGAACTTTAAATAGACCTTTTTGCCGACTTGGTGGCTTCTGTGGTAAGTACCTAATTCTAACTGAGAAGCAGAAACAATTTTATGGAGCACAGATGACTAACTAACTCTGGCATCTTCATCTACTTTGGAGAAGAGTAATCAGTAATTGCAGAGGGCAGTTCAGGAAAGATCAGATGTTTCACAGATGTAATCTGGAGAAAAAAATTATGCCTTATCTACTGTATTTCTAGAAATCAGATTCACCTCAGAAAAATGTTGATCTTTTGGCTCTGATTTGTTCAGTGACAAAGATCTGATTGTCTTCAATAAGTGCAGTTAAAGAGAAATCCTTCCAGTTGTATTACATGATCTTTGCACAGTGAGAAAGAGATTGCCTTTTTGTATTAAGATGCTGTAAACTTTCACAGTTGCATTTCATCTACAAGTGTAACAAGAGATGGGGTCCTCTATGTCATTATTATGCACAGAACAGCATCTAAGTCACTGATGATTTTGCATAAAAACAAAAAGCAGATAATACATCTTACAATTTAATGTTTCATGTCCTGATGTTCAGGCACTGACAGCTTGTGCCCAGCCACACTGCATCTGAAGAGGACCACAAACAGTTAATTAAAAGCAAACATATTTCCCTTGACCAATTGCAAGCCTCTCTGTATGAGGCAAGAATGGATTTGGAGATTCAAGGGATGCACATAAAATGTTACATCATGGGACCTTATAAAAAAAATGATTGAAACAAATGCAGCTCCTGCATTTTTTTTTTTAATTATTCAGTACAGTCCATTATTCTGAATTCAAAATGAAGGGATATGTAGCAACTTTTGGACTCATCCTCACAGAAGTATATGTGCCTACAAACTCATGCAAGTTTCCATTTCAGACTCAAATCTGGTCTCAGACTGAGATCGAAGCAGGCTTATATGTTACTGATCAGGGAATCTTTCAGTGAGTAACTCTGGTGCTGTCCTGTGGCCTGACAGAACCCCATTCCTTTCAGCCATCGCTTCAAAACAATGAAGTGACTTGCACTTTATAAATTCTTTGGTTCCTGGGGCAATGGAAGGGCTGGCTGGATTACTTTGGATAAAGCAAAATTACTGATAACACAAACTCTATAGAAAATATCTGTAAACAAATTTACCACTTACAGAAAAATGGAGTGGAATATGTTTGTAAATATACAGGAAGAGGGGTTATTTTCAGTTAAGAATGATATGATAAACCCACATACTGTGAAAAAGTATGTCTATGGGTAATAGAAAGTTAATCGCAGCTATCTTTTATACTTTCGCTCTTGTTAAAAGTACAAAATCTTTAAATAGAACACTGTTTAGAAATTAGGTTGGAACTCTTTCTGGGAAGGTCTTGTGGGACTTCTTGTGCTTGCTAGCTCCTGCCAAGTTGGAAGCGGTACAAAAATAGCCTTCTTTGTAGCTTTAACAGTGCTTTTACCTTACTGAGAACAAGTAAACACACATATGAAAGACATAAGAAACAAATTAAAAAGGCTTTTAGCTTAGCTTTTAGTAGATATTCAGCTTCTCATCTTTCTTGTCTCCTACTACAATAATTCCAGTTTTGTATAGGTTTCATAACACTATCAAGATTTTAATCTGACAAATATGATAAAATGCTGTGGACTGGTAATTTGCCATGTGTAGCCTGAGCCTTAGTAACAACACATGTACAAGCTCATCACATACCACATCTGGAACTTGACTCATGTTCAGCACCTAATCAAAGCAACATTACCCTGTTTTTCCCTTAGACTAGTAACACTTTCAAGGACAATTATAGTGACTCAACTAAAGTGTTAGTTACGTAAAAAACAGTAAGTTGATCTGTGTTTCAGACCTTTGTTACCATTCTGTTGTTTAAGAATCGTCATAGTTTGTGTAGCTGACAATATGCCATTAAGTTGGACATCCAATAAAAATAAAAGATCCAGACCAGAAATCTAATTAGATATAAACCCAGTAAAATGTGTAACAGATTTGATAAATACAGTAAAAGCCTAAAATTCCACGCAAGGAACAGTGAATGAACAATTCATATCTCTCAAAGATGGAAATACCAGGATCCAGAAAATGATGGCAGTCAGATTTCACACAGATTATTGAGCTTTATGCATCTCTTAAAATGCAAAACTAAATCTGGTATGAGAATAAATCTTTAATTGGAATATGCATGTAAGTGTGTGTACACAAATATACAATTTTACATAACTGTAAGCTCTTTCTTACAGGGAACCAGAATAGTTTAAAAGGCCGAGCAAAAGCAATAATTTCAATAGATGTATGCCCACCTTCCACAAAACAAATACATACAAATACATACACATCTATTTTTTCTAAAACCTATTTTTCTTGCATTTTATAGTACATCTTCATAAGAATGGTTAAAATGACAACAGAGAGATCCATATGAGCTAAGCCAAGAGTTTACCAGAAACATGACCCTAGTAGAACTGTCAAATGATTGTTTTCATGGTGATTATCAAGGTCATGTTTACTTGATCTTTTGAAATGTATGGATGGGATTAAAGTGATGTTATCAGGCTCACTGATAGAACTCATGACACAGCACCTGCATAAATCTGTTACAGAAAACATCCTCTCTACCACAGTACAATAAGAACAGTTGAACAACGAAGGGAAGAAAGGCACAGGAATTCATTGTCCTTTTTTTAGCTCCACTGAACTCAGATAGAATAGCAGCAGATATTCACAAGTATTGTGAATGCCATTCAATCAGGTACTGCACAACATTTCCCAATTACAAAACAGCAAGGTCAGAAAGAGATTAGAAGAGAAGCAGGAAACTACTTAGAAGACAGTGTTCAATAGCAAATATAGAAAAAGATTTTTAGCTTTGAAGCTCAGGAACACATGACATTTTGCAAGTGTCTTTTCTAGTAAGCTACCACTTGTAATTGAGTGAGGTATAGCAGAAGAGCTCACAGCAGGCAAAGCATCTATCTCCTAATCTAGTCATCAAAGAGACACAGGCAAACCAATGTGGCATGATACAGAAATTGGTCCCAAAGCCCAAAACTGCTTTTCAGATGGTGTCTGCAAGGGAATTGTTTGCACCATATGTTTTCCTTAAGAGCTGATCTACTGAAATGGTGCTTTAGAAGGAGAAGTCCTACACATCCAGTGCAAATTATGGTACAGTCTGAAGCAGCTTCCTCCAGAACACATCATCTTCTATCTTTTTGAGCCATCACACTGCATAAAATTTTGTTGAGCTACAAAGATAGCATATCTCCATCAAGACTGCCAGATTTCCAAGTTGGAATTTGCCTTGTCAATGGGGCTTGTAATTTCTTTGTTTCCAACCACCACCAAAGCCGTAACCGTTGTCCGTATCAACCTTCATTTTTTGCTACTGTTTACATCCTTCTCTCCCGTTTGCCTGTTTGTTTACTTCAAAATTTGTCCAAGACAGAACATTCATTCAAACCAGTGCCACTTTCCTTCCATGATATCCAAAATAGTAGTTCTTGTCTGTCTGACTTATTACTTAGATCCTGCACTTATCCCTGTGTCCCATCCTCCTTTCCCTTATTGACACTGATGTCAGCTTTTTATTAGTGGTGTGTGTTATTATCACTATTAAACTTAGCAAAACTTTATTCTGACCTCTCTGTACAAAATGCTTGCTTCCTTCCTCTTCTCTTCTCTTCTCTTCTCTTCTCTTCTCTTCTCTTCTCTTCTCTTCTCTTCTCTTCTCTTCTCTTCTCTTCTCTTCTCTTCTCTTCTCTTCTCTTCTCTTCTCTTCTCTTCTCTTCTCTTCTCTTCTCTTCTCTTCTCTTCTCTTCTCTTCTCTTCTCTTCTCTTCTCTTCTCTTCTCTTCTCTTCTCTTCTCTTCTCTTCTCTTCTCTTCTCTTCTCTTCTCTTCTCTTCTCTTCTCTTCTCTTCTCTTCTCTTCTCTTCTCTTCTCTTCTCTTCTCTTCTCTTTCTTTCTTTCTTTCTTTTGTTTCTTTCTTTTCTTTCTTTTGTTTCTTTCGTTCTTTTCTTTCTTTCTTTCTTTCTTTCTTTCTTTCTTTTCTTTTCTTTTCTTTCTTTCTTTTTCTTTCCATCTGACTACATCCAGTATTCTCAAATCTATCCAAGTTTCAGTTCTTTCGTTTCGTGTTCCATTTCTGAACGATTCAGGTAAAGCCAAAGTCCAGTTCAACTGAGTGAGAGCTTTGCCAACCATATCAATAAACCTTTGGTGCCACTGCTCCAACTGCTGTTATCTTTTCCTTTAATCCTTCTTCTGTATGCAACCCATCTATTTTCCAAGCTACTAGGAGCTTTTCTAAAGGGATCTGTGGAAGTAAAATTTTGCACATCAGTGTTATACAAGAATATGACTGGGGAATTGGACATTGTATTTTTCATTGTTTATCTAAAACAAAAGTCATATATGACTAGGCTTTGTCTTGAGCTGACTATCCTGTACTTCTGTGTAGTTTTAACAAACAGCTCTGTATGTGTTTGAATTCTCCTGTGCACAAGGAGAATGGTATAAAAATACACAGCAGGCAGGTCTGGTTTTCTAAACATCCAAAACAGGAAAAATGGTAAATACATTGTGTCCTTAAATGGTGTCAGAAATTGCTTTACTGCTATGGTAGAAGTTTGTAAGCACAAGGAAGACAAAGATGTAGGAAAGAGAAATAAGAGGTGTGCTTCTTCCTGTCTCCTAGGCAGGGTTGTAAGATTTAGATCTCGTTGACTGACTGTTTCCTTTGTTGGCCTTTATCTCTGTACCTGTGTAGCTCTGTCTGGTACTTGGGCAGGTTTCATGCTAGACTGTGGGCTAGAGGGGAGCACTGTGAGCTGGCATTGCTCCAGCTGCACTTGGTTTGAGAAGGTAGTTTAGAGACAGGCATTTCAGTATCACAGACAGGCATTTTAGCATTTGGCTATATCCATTTTCTCTCAAGGTCACCAGAATGCTCAAGGAAATGGCAAAACTGCAGTTGAACAGGCCTCTTCTGTATGACATCAATTAATGTGATTTCTACACCTGTCTGCTGGAAAAAGTTTGTTTTATTTCAAAACATTTGACAGTAGGCTGAAGATCTGCTCTGGACAGATTTTTTTTTTTTTTAATTGCAACAAAGATATTTTTAAGTGCTGTCAGTTTCATCTCACAGAAAGTACTAGCAACTTGTAGAACACTTTGACTATAAGTCTAATTGATAATTTCTGTCTCTTATACATGATTTAAGAAAAAGCTTTTGTAAAATAATGCTGGATTTTTTTAGCTACAGAATGAGAAGGATAGAGCCTGATTTTAATTGTCATCCAAATACTAACACAAGCCCTTTGGGCCTCTTTGCCCATGGATGAACACAGATATTACTCTTAATGCTAAAGAAGTTGTGCACACACATTGACAGAAGACTAGACCCTTATGGTTGGGAAATGAAACCATGGGCACCTCTCCAACACATATAATGCCTCAGAGTCAATGTGGAAACCTATTTTTACTACAGTTAGCTCTACCATGCTGTTTAAAATGGCAGAGTGTAAGCAAGTAACTTAGATCTAATCTGTCAGGTTAGACAGAAGTGATGTGTTTCAGAGCACTAGTGTGCTTATTTTCTCAGTGATTTTTTTGATTATTATTCTGGTAAACAATCGTCTCTTCCTCCTACAAAGCCATCCACTTGGGTTAAGGATATTTCACAGATCTTCCACACTCTATGCTGTATTGACTGCTCGTTGAAATAGTTTTTTCAATACATTCAGAATTCCTATCTCTCTCTCCCTTTTTTTCCTTAACCAAGACCTCTTTCACTTATTTTGAAGAATCACATGCTTTTTCCTCAGAGGTTTAAATGTGTGTGTTGTCTTATTCAGATGATGACTGCATTTTCCTCACAATCTAATCAAAATATGTGAATGATAACTGTTTTAAAAAAGAAAAAAAAAAAGAAAAGAAAACCTGCTGTTGTTTCATAAAAGCTTAAGAACCTATATTTGTCAAAGAACATTAGGGGAACTAGAGTACATGTAATTTTCAAAGACGGGTCTTGTTTCTTCACATACACAAGTCACCCCCTGTTGCAGTGCATTAAAAATTCACTGGTCTGCAGTTTCAGAGATCATGACTACTTATTTCGGATGAATAAACAACTGTCTACTAGGAGATATATGTATTTCGCAGATACAGAACAAATGATGAGGAAATGTTTTAACAAGTAGTGGATTGGTTGTGTTTAGGAACAGTTCTGGAGAGCAGGCTGGAGAGGAGCTTAAGGAAAAGAACTAGTGAATTGGAAAGGCTAGAGGTCTGAAATTTTAATATGCCCAAAATATTCTGCTGTAAATCCAGCCACATAGCACTTGATTTCCTAATCCTGACAATTTTGTATCTAGTAAATACATACAGTTCATGCAAAGTCCAGCCCCTTAATGTTGTGTTTATTTTTTGACTCAATATGCACAAAATACATCTTTCCTCATCTTTGTTACATATATTCAATCATCCTCTAAGATTACCAAACGACTTTGAGAAAAAACAAAATGTCCAGTAGCTGTTCTGGAAAGTTTACAGAGGCAGCAAGTTTCTGTTTTCACTGAACAACCTTCCTGGATATTTTTTCTGTGTAATGTGAATGAATTACTAGCTAAAGATTATCATGAGAGGACTTCTAGGACTGTGCACAGGGAGAAAGTTTTAGAAATGGCTTACTGTTTTATTTCTGTGTTCTGCTTTGAATATGTAGATAAGGAGAAACTAGCTGTCAGTAGATGGAAAATTATGTGCGGGAATATTGAATAAAATCTCAACAAATGACATTTGGGTCACTTATAATATTGATTAAGGTGGATAGGACATTTGTTGGAATCATTGTCTTGAATGTTTACTGTTTGGACAGACTTTCACTTGGTTACCGTACAGAAAATGCTACTGCTTTGTACATAGGTCCTGATTATTACTACATGGGCATCATGCATGCTGTACATCAAGAACCAGAATAGAGTAGAAGAGAAGAGAATAGTATACACTAGAATAGAATAGAATAGAATAGAATAGAATAGAATAGAATAGAATAGAATAATTCTAGTTGGAAGAGACCTACAATGGTCCAACTGCCTGGCTGCTTCAGGGCCAAATTCAAATGTATACCTCTGGAGACTCAGCAAGATATTGAAATTGTTTTGGTACCATGAAGCCCAATGGAACAGGTCAGCACATCAACTAAAAAGGATTCAATTCATTAGTAGGAAGTGTGGAGTTCCTTCTGCTTATGTACTATTTCATATCACGCAGGATATTTCAAAGGAGGCAAAGAGCCACATCTGCTGTACTGGATTATTTGATGAAACTACATCAGATACTTTGTTCAATTTTTCTATTTCTACTTTCAGTTAATTTTTATAGTAAATGAATTTTCCATTTTCCTCAGAGTAAAATCTATGCAACTTGACAAAGATACAAAAAAAAAAAAAAACAAACCCTATATAAATGTGGTGTTTTCATAACTGAAACTTTTTGTGCAAGCTTAATTTTGGCACTCTGGAACACATAGATTCTGTAATTTCCAAAGTAGCTTCCTCTTCAATTGTGCTAAAGAATGCATATGAAAGAGCAGAAAACATCAGTTTGTGTTCTTTCTTGAGTATACGTGCTATTCAATCTAACATTTTGGATATGAAAAACCCCAAAATGAAGCACAGTAGGAGAAGAGAAAGGATTGACTAGCTGCATGGAGGGATCATATACTATAAATTCTGAAGGGAGTGGGTAAGGTGTGTATGGTCTCTTATGACACACTGATGACAGAAACGTCTGAAAAACTTATTATTGACTTGGATGATCCTTTTTCATATGAGAAAAGATTATCCTATGCTTTAGGAGGTTGCTGTGTTCCAGTGAACTCATGATAAGTATGGTTACTTGCAAAACAGGATAGAACACATGACTCATAAGCTGACCAGAGGAGATATTTCTACACAGCACTTCGAGCAGCTTGTAGTACCCTTGAGAGGAGCACTCAAGGAAAAGACCAGGAGACACTACTGAGTGTGGACCTCAGTGTGTCCCTACAGCATGGTCCATCGCTGCCATATGTCTCTGCAATTACAGCACTGTCCTGTGGTCAATGAAACCTTCATACAGTTATGCTGCTTACTGCAAGATCACATGAAATTTTCTGAGCTTGGGCTATCTTTTACAGAAATATGGGTGTCTGAAGATGAACTACAGATCTTCCACTACTGGTAACATGGAAGAACAAATTAAATTAGTGAGCGTAGTAGGCCTAAGTCCTACCATCCTTTTTTAAGATCAGTGTAAAAATGTCCACAGTAGTCCTCAATGGTGGTAAACAACTTTTCCGGGGAATACTGTGTCCTCTGAGATGCAGAGTACTCTGAACTGGCACAGTGTTGATCACCTGGGTTAGAACACTGAACTTTGTACCAGACATTGTCCGATTATTAACATGAAATCTTTGTAGAGAAAGGAAAGATTTTTTGTAAAACAATGGAAGAAAAATAAAAGAAAAAATCAGGGAAGACCTATATACAAGACTTACTGGCTATGTCTTTAGTGCTGAATAAAGCTGGACACCGGGTGCCCACCAAAGCTGCTCTCCTCAGCTGGACAGGGGAAAGAAAATATAACAAAAGCTTGTGGGTTGAGATAAGGACAGGGACATCACTGAGCAATGACCATCATGGACAAAACAGACTCACTTGGGGAAACTAATTTAATTTATTACCAGTCAAATCAGAGTGGGGTAATAAGACAGAAAAAATAAATCTTAAAACACCTTCCCCCCACCCCTCCCTTCTTCCCAGGCTCAACTGTGCTCCCAGTTTTCTCTAGCTTTCCACCCCCAGCAGTGCAGGGGGATGGGGAATGGGGATTGAAATAATTTCACCACATGTTGTCTCTGCCGCTCCTTCGTCTTCACACTCTTAGCCTCCTCCAGCGTTGGGTCCCTCCCATGGCAGACTGTCCTCCACAAACTTCTCCAATGTGAGTCCTTCCCATGGATGCAGTTTTTCAGGAGCTGCTCCAGTGTGGGTCACTTCCACAGGGTGCAGTCCTTCAGGAACAGACTGCTCCAGCATTGGTCCCCCACGGGATCACAAGTCCTGCCAGCAAACCTGCTACAGTGAGAGCTCCTCTCTCTGTGGGTTCACTGGTAAAACAACAATATCTAACAACAGTTATGAGGTAAAAGGATGCCACCATCTGTTCTGTCTCTGGTATCTCCATTTGACTTAATTTGCTTTTCTTTCAAGGGACTGAAAATAAAATACATGATTCAGTAATAAATAAAATATTTATTAGTAAAAAAATGGTGTATATTGTTCACTTTTTTTTTTAATGACCAAAACAAAAATAAATACATTTGGTTCAATCCCAAACAATTTTTAAATGATGTTTTATTTGCCAGACCAGAGGAAACAAATATATCATTAATTTAACTTCACTGTCTGTCTTCGTGGCAGTGCTGTGCACAATATTCTACAGTAGCCTCACGGGAAACAGCCTTTGGCTACAATCACTTGTAAATGGAAACTGATGACCAGCATAGAAAAAACGCATAGTTCCTTTCCCAGGAGAAAAAGAATATCTCAAGATATTTCCACTGAAATTATTGTTGTCCTTGAATCTGTTAGTGACATTAAAAAATAAGGCAATAGTCTTTTTTTATTGGTTATTCTGTGCAAAATTCAGTGCAGTCCTCCCCAAATACAGAGAGGCAAGGCAGCTACTCATTGGCCCACAACTCCACCTGATGCTTGCAAGCAGTTGTGCACCTGCATTCCCAGAGAGTTAGGTATAGCTTCATGATTGAATGTCCAGATGTACTTCAATATAAAAATACAGAATGGGTCCTCAGCTGCAGTGAACTTTGTAGATTTTTCTGGTGTGGTAGGAACTTTTGTCTATCCAAGAGAGGCAAGGCAGCTACTCATTGGCCCACAACTCCACCTGATGCTTGCAAGCAGTTGTGCACCTGCATTCCCAGAGAGTTAGGTATAGCTTCATGATTGAATGTCCAGATGTACTTCAATATAAAAATACAGAATGGGTCCTCAGCTGCAGTGAACTTTGTAGATTTTTCTGGTGTGGTAGGAACTTTTGTCTATCCAAGGGTAAGTATTTTGCTTTTATAATATATGTAGCACCTAAAAGCAGAGGACTGAGAGGCTAATCTCTGAGTGCCAGTACCCATCACGTGGTCTTTTATACACCCACAAAGGTGTGGAGGTAGGTCCCAAAAGAATTAATAATTTTGCAGATACACAGATAAGCCTGCACACAAATCTGTCAGAGACTAACAATATTAAAAATTAATTGCGTGACTGTGACCTGTGACTAGATCTTTTTTGTACCTTCCTCTAAAACACCTTGCTTTGGCCGCACTTTAAGACAGGATATTTGACCACATGAATCACACTTTTAATAAAATGTGGTAACTTTATGTTCTTAAATACTTAACAAATTAATTATTTTTCGTTTTATATTGTATATTTTTAAAATAACTATTTTTAGTAAAAGTGTATAAAACTGGGTGAGGTTTTTTTGTCACCAGTTTTTCCCTCTTATTAGTTTACATTTATATGGTACTTTTGTTAGCATTTCTGAGCTCCCAAAAACCTTTTATGGTGTTCAGGCTTTTCAGTTTTTTTCCTCATCTGTTTTTATGTGAGAGATCTGACTGGTCATTTCATGCAAAAAAAAAAACCAAAAAAAAACAAAACAGTAAAAGCAAACATCCCCCCCCCCATCTTTAAGTAGCTGTGCTTATGAAAAAGAACATTCCTTCATTTAGAAACATATCTTCATTTCTTCATGTCTTCATCGTGGAAAGTTTGAAACTTTTAGTCTCTGCAGCTAAGAAAATGTGCTTCTGTAAACCTGCTGTGGTTTTCCACTTGCATATCAACAGTATACTTTTTAAGTGGAGTCACCAAATGTTTGTGTCACTCAATTATTTGTGATTACTCCAAGATGCTTTTATCTGATAGTGCAAACCACTGCATTTAATACCTTCTAAATACATAATGTATGACTTTTCATCCTAGTGGAAGCTTTTAGGCTTTATGCAGTTGGTGAGATTTACTAATCTGACATAATTGTTACGGCACCAACAATTTTAAAAGTACCTCCTCTTTTAGAGGAGGCTCCTAATCTACAAGATGCCTGTCCTGATGAGAAGGTGCGGCGTGGTTTGTGGACAGGCAGCTTAGTTACTGTTTTGTAAGTAAAATGGGGACAGGTGGCCTCCCTCACTTGGCCTTTCTTCTGGGCACGTCTACTCTCGCAAGGTCTGACTACATCCTGACACTGTATCAGGACGGCCTGAGTGCTCAGCATGAGGAGAGTCTGTAGTCAACCCACAAGCAGAAAGTAATATGTACATCGATGACTAACCAAACGGCATAATGCCTTGGAGCAAACTAGGGCTTATTTTGTAGTGTAATTTATGAGCACTCCAGTGGAGTAGGAACAGATTGCATTGCCATGTTGATCTATCGATTAAAACTCTTTGCAGTTACATGTTTTACACATTTACATGGTTGAGTTTCAAGGGACGGGAGTTGTCTCATGACTGAAGCACTTTTAAATAGTCTTTGTAGAACATTTTCACTTAAACTCTAGTAAGCTGACAAGCCCTTTAAAAAAAATTGTATAATTACTGTAACAAAACTAGTTTGCAGTACATTTCAACTAAAAAGGTAAATGAGATTTGTAAAAAATCTCCTTACTGCTCACATGGGTATTTGTGTGGAGTTGGTGGATAGATATACAATCATAGACAGCTTAATGTAAGTGAGGGGGACAAATCGGTTTCCTTATGCCAATATTGTTCTCCAGACAAATAAGTTGGGATTTATTTGACAGTATGCAGACATGTCGTATAAGTGAATCTAGTCACCCTAGTCTTCTAGTCAATGTGCTGGATCCCAAACCCATGGTATTACTAGAAACTGCATTTAGAATCATGAGAAATGTCAGTAACTTGTCTGTCATCTTTTCACATTTACAAGTGCAGTATTTATCAAATGTTGTGTCTCTGAACATGCAACGCATGGAAGCTTTCAAATAGAAAAAAAATGTTTTTGTAGCACCGAAGCTAGTGTTTTACATGTGCTAAAATGTTTAATACATAGTAAATGACTAGGAATTTAAAAATAATAATAATAAAAGGAGTCCTTACACTCATAGCACTTCAGTGGTCTAAAATGGTGACTTTTAAGGAAGCAAACAATTACTGTATCATACAATAATTTTATTAAATGTTTCAGCTATGTCAATTTTTCAACTTTTGCTAGTCATAAATATCCACCCTCTAGCTTCTGCTTTTTCTAGAGAACATTACTGTGGTTGATGAATTCTTTCTTAGACGAAATGGAATGCATTTTACATGAAAGAATTAACATCAAAGAGTATTTCAATTTTTTTCCTCTTTTTGTCTGTCAGAAGGTATATGACTTCCAGAAGACATGATAATATCTTTGCATGTCTCTGATATTCTATATTACTTTGCTATGATAAGTTTTTTGTCAGTTTATCCCACACACAGTTTCAGTCAATCATATTTTCACACATATAATCTGTCCCTTTAAAATCCTATTTTTGATAGCAGATCCTTTAACAACCTGTAACTTCTGATAGTCTGTAGCTTTATCTTTGACTTTTTAGTATTAACAAGAATGGAAAATGAAAAATGTGTGAAAATGGTGGAAGAACTGTGGTGGCAGAAATATGAGTAAGCTTTGGGAGAACACTGGCAGGACATTTTGTTGGTGGGGTGGAGGATGGAGGTAAACTCCTGTTTTCACTACCCATGCATTGAGAAAAGCTTGACTGCTGCAGATTCACAGGGTTTTTAAAGAATGAAAATTGGGATGCTTTTCACCCCCCAAAAGGCACTGGCAGATGATACTAATAGGAAAAGAAAAACTTCAAATGACTGCTAGCTTGAAGGGTTTTTACTGAGAAGAAAGAGACAGTTGTGACAGTTAATTGATGCAAATCAGAACTTTTATATTCACCCTTCCTTCAGTCAAGTGATCAGTATCACCAAAATCTTTATTGTTTTGCAAGATCACAAATAATACATTTCAGAATGCTCATATATAACTTTATAGTCCTTAAATAAAGGGGAATATGCATTTAGCTTAGTAGTTGTGTAGGTATATGTAGTTAGTTTAGCCTTGCTTTGTGCTTTTATTTTTCTGATTTTTAGGTGTTGTGGGTTTTTTGGGTTTTTGTTGTTGTTGTTGTTGTGGTTTTTTTATTTTTTAATTTTTTTTTTTGAATAGCAGAGTGGATTTAAACAGAGTAATTGTTTCAGAGGGAGCATTGTTTGTGGGATCAGTCATAAAGCATTAGCAGCCTAAAACATAAATCCACAAATATAATGGTAGATCCCTCTACTCTGGACACAACTGAATACTTTTGTTTCTGTTTGATGGGGCTGTTTATAAATGATAATCTAATATCATAGAATCACAGAATCATAGAATAGTTTGGGTTGGAAGGGACCTTAGAGATCATGTAGTTCCAACCCCCCTGCCATGGGAAGGGACACCTTCCACTAGACCAGGTTGCTCAAAGCCTCATCCAGCCTGGCCTTGAGCACCTCCAGGGATGGGGCATCCACAGCTTCTCTGGGCAAGAGAATATGATATAAATTGTAGTCTTAAATTTTGGAAGAAGTCCTTAAATCTGTTATGTAGATGTGAAATGTCTGAATGAACTCTGTCAATAGCTTAGGAACAAAAATTTTTCCAAGCTTTTGCTTGTTACATAAATTGTGTCAATAAAATATGAAAGAATGATCTTTTCATCCATGTACAAAATACTTTTTTCTTTTGAAGAATGGAGTGATACAGAGATATATTAGCATAGAAATGTATTAGCGTAAAGATACTTATGGATAACTTTTCAAACTATGGATCTCCTCTGTCCTAAGAAACTCTCTGTTTATGCACATAAAAATTCCATTAAGAAATACATTGTTTGCTCACAGTTACAGAGGTAAGATTTTCAGGCTTCAGTATCTGCTAGTGATGCAGCTTGATTTTGCTTGGATCACGATACAAGGATAAAATGCATCACACTGTCTGACCAGCAGTCCAATTTTTTTCCAGAAGGCAATGCACATCACATAATTTCACGGGCATTGGTTGTGTTGTATTGACTTCACAACTGCCAGCAAAAATACAGGGATTTCCTTATCTCATCCCTTTGTTAGCAATACTATATGCACCCTTCTAGAGGGGAACACTAAACAATACAATGAAGGCAAGAAAGAAGGATGGTCCTGACTTCACATGTGCTTAATTGGAATTTGGCCACTATGCAACTGGATAAAAGCAGTATAGACATGAACATCCAACATTTAAAGAAACAACTTCAAATGCTGCGCCTGAAATGGTTTTTCCTGAGGGGAGGTGATATGTTGGCAAGTGAGATTACAACATGATAGTCTATAATTAAAGAAAAAGTCCTTCAGGGCTATATGGTTCATGTGTTACGAATATTCACAGACAGAATACTAATTTAAAAAATCCTCTAATTTGCTGAAACACATTGCATAGGACAATGCTCATGTGGAGAACTGAATCTCTCAAACAGAATGGTCTGTCACTGTCTGGATCCTTGCAATAGCATTATCAACTGGTTTGGATGGGACTCCCTGAAATGTTTTTTTGTTGAGTTCACCTCTCCAGCAAATGCATGAACTTGCATTATCTTGAGCATGTTATTGCCTTGAACTACATACAAAGCATTCTCTACCTTTGTCTATTTACGGAATACTGTCTTGCATTCCCCTTTCTGCTTCTATAGGAGCAACATACAAATGGTGCCTATCAATTGCCCTGTGGCAGCAGGACCTGTGAGGAGAATCTCCTGTGTTGTCCAAAATCCCTACCTAGAGAATTTCTGTAACAATTAGCTAAATGCATTGTTATTCAGTCAGTCACTTTGTCTCAAGTGAGTCTATTGTCTCAAATTAGTCCATTGTTTTACTAGCACTGAGAATAGCAAGGCTGATTTTGGACTATCCTGGGAACTGATGACTAAGTATGCTGCATGTGCACAAAAATGCAGCCCTGCTTACTAAGCTACATCATGATTATATGTAAAGTGGTGACCTGAATGTCACCCTCATGTAACAATTTTAACTTGAATTTCAGAGATCTTGCCACACATACTAAATCTTTTCTAACTTTTGAGTTTAGCCAACCTCTGTGAAATGCATGTGAATAAGCCACTGAAAGCCAAAATGGAGCAAAGCACTGCAGCTAAAGCTTGCATAATGTGTGTTCTTTTTAAAATCCTCAAATTCATTTTCCTGCCCTGCTGGGCCAAGATGAAGAAGCACATATGGTAAGGAAAGCCACTTGCTGTTGGGAGACCTCTGCATTCCCTCTGCACAGGGAGGAACAATTTAGCCTCATCTCTCACTCTCTTCTGCTAATCTGGCACAAATCGAATGCAAGAGACAGAGCGTGAATGTGGATAAGTGAGAAGATGCAATTTCCTGTCTCATGTGGCTAAACATTTCTTGTTAAGTGTCAGGGTTAGAGCTGAGTAAACAGTGGAATTATATATTTATGATTCTGTTTATGTGATTTGACTTGTGATTCAGTAAATGCTTCTCCCGATTTTCTTACATTTCTCTTACCTCTACAAAAAACTGTAGTTTGGCTTGGAGCATGTACATGGAGACTAGATGGGCTTTCAACCCCTCTTTGGCATACCTACTTTTTGTAGATTTTGCATTTTCATGGAAGTGGAGTAAGTCTATCACTAATATGGGTAAGAAAAGCAGATTACTGCAAAGTGTCTGTATTTGGCAAGTAAAATATATGCAACACCACATCAAATGAGGAGAAGCAAGGGTCATGTATGTATGGGCAACAGAAAAATTACTTGTGAAGAGAAAGATTTGATACTGCCTCTTTCCTCGACAGTATGGTAGAAAAGCTCATTAACTGAGGGCAAACACCATGTGGAAACTTTTTATAGGCTTCACACATACCTTTGATATATTCAGGGTGTGAAAGTCAGGGGCTGACAGTCATCAGGGTGAGCAACATTGGTGAAGGAAGGTTGAGAATGATGGCAAAATGAGAACTAATTGGTAAGACAATGGCAAGACAAAAGAGTCCGCAAAATTTGCTAAACGTTGCATATGGTTTAGTCTTCACTCTCCGCTTTGCTTTTGGAAGGGAGCAGCACAGCTAATATAAACTCTAGAGCTCATATTTACATCGAAAAGTAAACCTCAGGCAAAAAGCAAAAAAATGTTGGGGGGGGGGGGGGGGGGGGGGGATGAGGAGAGATGCTGTGGGGAAGGAGAGGTAATTATTTTTAATGTCCTAAATGTTCCTATGCTTACTGTCTCCTGTTATACCTCTCATTCTGGAGTAATATTATCCTTCACCTGAATAATCTCAGGGCATTAATAATTATTTCATTCAGTGCTCTTGTTGACAAAAATTAGGTCATCCAATCAGGGAAGGTAGTGAAGGCAGGATACTATGTCAGTGATGTAGACAACCTGTCAGTAAAAATCTAAAAATGCTTTCAGAGATAAAGGCAAAAGAGGTTACAAGGTAGGACACAGGGAAACAAAGGAAGTGACCTGAGCTAAGGGTTTATTCTAAAAGGTTCATCAGGGAGACAGTGGTTAGGATAACTTCTGGCTATTAGAGGATTTGTGTAGCTGGTAGATAACAGGGCTTGCCTTTTCATATTTGTTTCATCATACACTATATATTATTTTGCCTCTTAGCAAAGTTTGATAGATGGAACATGATGGGTTTATTAGCTGTGTTACACCGATAATATATTTTAGTTAGAGTTGTCATGGGTCATCTGTTACTTCCATCCAAAATATTTCCTCGTAGTATTATAACCTGTCAGAAACACAGTTTACACGAACCACTACTGCATAAAAACAATGGTGTACTAAATTTGTCTGGACTGTTCCTACTCCAGGCCAGATTATTTACACAGTTATAAAGCTAAGCAATGAATAAAATAACAACAAACATCTTATTGCACCATGTTTATTCTTTGTTTCTTATTCATGCTGGTTTGCAAAACATGAAACAAACATCCCCTTCCTTTCAGAAAATGAATATTGTAAATGTCTGCAATACAGGCCACATTTAGTAACCACTTATTGAACAGCAGCAACAACTCAGTTCTTCAGGTTTATAGGAATTATAAAAGGAAATACAGTAAAATCTGTCATGCTAATGTTGATGAGGTTTTGCTGGACAAAATAAAGTATGGACAGTATATGCACTTGCATATCAAAAGTACTTCAAGTTAGTATATGACCAGCCCTAGTCATCTTAATTCCACCACAAATGAAAAAAAAAAGAGCAGTTTGGCATCCAGTTTTAGCCAACTTTTATGTAGAAGTGGAGGTCCTATGTGGACAGCTAGAGAAGAGCAGAACAAGCTATAGTGTGAGTTACACCTTATAAAATACTATAAGATATAATCCCTCCATTGCAGAATAAATCTGTGAATATTCCAACACAGGAAAAACTTCAGACAGAGACTGTTACTTCTCGGAGTCTCTGGTCAAACAGCAAGAAGAAATATTTCCAATGAGCTGTTTGTTTCTAATGAGGTCAAACAGAAGCCTGTGTCCTCAAGGATATTTTTTAATCTTCAGGTACATTTTAGTAAGTTAAATACCTTACAGATGGAAGTGATTGTCATCTGCCATTTTGATCATTAATAGTTACATTCTCAGGTCGTGTCTACAAGGACTTGCCAAGAAAGCTAGGGGAGTGGAAACTAAAAAAGAACACCCCACAGTCACATACAGAAGCTGACGAACCTAGTTACACTGGCAAAAACCCAATGTGTGGTTATGCCAATAGATGAAAGCTAATGTTAGTTTTGCAGCTGTCATTCAGGGAGGTGATGTAACTGTGCTGGCAGGAGAGCATCTCTTCTTGGCATACATGAAGGGGCTTTGACAGCATGGCCCCAGTAGATTGGCTAGTGGCAGAGGCTTGTTAGTGTAGACAGGCATTAAATTTTACATTTAAAAACTGGGTGATCTGGCTAGACATAGCATTTAATTTATAATAGCCCAAGAAAGAAGTTAAGGGAAGCAATGGGGTTGGCTCTTTTGTCTGGCCACCATTTTGCAGGCTGTAGATTGTATTCCAGCACATTGAATCATGTTCACCGAAAGGAGAGAAAATAAGTAATCTCATTAGTTTAAAGAACAGGCAGCGTGGATCCATTTATTTATATGCACTGGAACTATAACTAACAATTCTAGTGATCTTAATTTTTTTTTAATGACAGCAGATCAATATTTAATAACTAGTAATTGTGTGGTCATGTTTCTTTTGGCATGCAACTGCTCTCTGTCATTATGTTATACAATTGCAGATATTAATTAATGTTTAAAAGTAGAAAAAACAGAAGTGTCTTTTTTATTTATTTTTAGGAAGGGGAATGAAAACTGCCTTTTAGTTCTTTCACTTAATTGAGTTGGTTTTCCTCCAGAGATGGAATGTCCTATTTAATCATTACAGCAGATGTGCAACAACAATCTGAATATATCGGAATGTAAACCAAAGGGATTTTCTGTTTAAAACATTGGCAGCATCTTAAAAATATGCAATCTGTTGAATTCTGGATTGGCTTTGAGCACTCGAAACACAGTACAGAAGAAAAGGCTTTACTTTATATTAATAATTAACATTTATAAAGTGCCTTGAGGAATAGAACCCCTTAATTTGTATAAAGCGGTCAAGTAAAATATACTACATAAAATTCAGACTATTAATTGAGCTGACCTGAATCCCATGTACTTTACACAGGTTTCACCATATTTTTTCATTTTACTTTGAATAATAATTTGTTATTGATATCATTATTATTTAGGTTATTTAAATATCCATAATGTGCAAATTGAAGCACATTAAAGCAAATTAGAGCAAATTAAGATATGATTCCTGTGTCAGTCTTCTTTATGTAGTTCAAGAAGACAGAACAAGAAAGGTCAAGATGTCAAGAGTATACCACAGACGAAGAAAGAAAAGATATTAATAAAATCGTTGGATAGTTCAGTAGCACTTCTGAATTTTTATTACAGATAATTCAGCAACACTTCTTAATTATTACTACCACTATTACAGGAGTTGTGATATGGCACTGCCTAGTTATCACTAGTACTTTTACATAGTTTGTGGTGACACCTTTTTTTCCTTCATTTTCCTGTAAGTAACTTGGTAGTACCCAATTTTAAGAACAACTTTAAAAGCTGAAAAGCATTTAGGTATATATGCAGATAGGTCAATCTCACTTTGAGCCCTGGGAAATAGTGGAGCAAGCCCTCCAAGAACACATTTCTGGGTGAATAAAGAAGAAGGCTACTGGGAACAGTCAACATGCCTGACCAACCTGATTGCCTTCTGTGATGAGACATAGAATCATAGAATCAATCATAGAATCAATCACAGAATCATAGAATGGTTTGGGTTGGAAAGGACCTTAGAGATCATCAAGTACCAACCCCCCTGCCATGGGCAGGGACACCCTCCACTAGACCAGGTTGCTCAAAGCCTCATCCAGCCTGGTCTTGAACACCTCCAGGGATGCGGCATACACAGCTTCTCTGGGCAACCTGTTCCAGTGTCTCACCACCCTCACAGTGAAAAATTTCTTCCTAATGTCTAGTCTAAATTTACCCTCATGTAGCTTATACCCATTACCTCTTGTCCTATCACTACGCCCCCTGACAAAGAGTGCCTTCCCATCTCTC
>NW_010136057.1:21166-41565 GCF_000699245.1 Pterocles gutturalis | reverse complement strand
GGGAGAGGGTCACGCAGCTCTGGTAGAAACTTCTCACACTCTGGCGAAACAGCTGGCTGGCTTTCAGTAAATGTATGCGTGTAAACGGACAGCGTGCATTGTGTAATTAAAACCCTAACAAATACATGTTTAAAAGGGATTTACTGAGCTGTCAGATTTCATTAGTTTGGAAGGCTGGTTGCAGTGACCAAAGCAGGCTTGGTCTGAAAAAGAAGGACTGGACTGAGTTGGGATTTGACTGTACACAAAATATTTTCTGCTCTCTCATGTGATTTATAGAAGAATTGGATTTTTAAAATTATATATTTCATGTGACAGAGACAAAAGGCACCAGTTCCTTCAGTATAGTTCTGTGAAAGTGCATACAGTACAAAGTGTGAAAGTTAGACAAAGTTTTTAATTGAAAAACCCCCCAAACCTTTCTTTTGCTCATTCTTTTTTAATCTGTTTCCCTAATGAAAGAGGGAAGTACCTAAGCCTTATGTGCCCACAGAGGAGGAAAGAAGACTCCTCAAGGAATGTGCTGAAGAGAGTGCCCGATACAGAGGTAAGTTCAGTTTGCTGGTAAACTTAGTTTGCTTTTTTTCCACCCTTAGTTTTTGTTGTTACCTGAGGCATTAAGGAAAGAAGGTGAGGGTCAGTGTATTGCAACCGTTCATTAACAAGCTTCACATGGTCTAAAATTGCATCCTAGCTGATCCATGTAGGATTTACATTTATTAAGAGCTTGTAAGACAGGAATTTTGTAAAAGGTGTGACATAATTTGTAAGTATTAAAAGTCTGAAAATAGATATAATTAATGGATTTTCTCATTTACTTATGTTTCTGATTTTTTTGTTATTTCTGCATTTTTATTTTCAATTTTTGTTGTTATCTTTAGAATGCAAGAGTAAAATAGTTTAACTTAAGAACCATTGCTTTCTGTCTTTATGGAGACTTGTGAAGAGAACAATGTATAAGTAGTCACTCAAGTTTTGGAGAAAATTTCTGTGTCTGTGCAGGGCCAGATGTTTTTGTGCTTTTTTCCTCTGTAAGTAAAGCCAAGATTCTCAAGTGGTTCTGCAGTCAGTAATTTTTGTACTACAGCTAGCATACAGGAATAATAAACTTGAATTGTTTTCACAGTATAGTTTACGTCTCATCTTAATTTATTTGAAATACCAGTGTTATGTTGGGGGGTGAGGGTTTTCCAAAACATTGAGAATTGATTGCATTACTTCTTAACATTGTTTCTGTAATAAAAATGTTCAAGGCATGCCTGTTTTTTATACACCTGGTCAAGAGGTTTGAACAAGCCTTCTGGTGTGATTGTTGCCTGCTATTTTATCACATACTAGTAGATTACTTCTGATGCTGATAGGTGGCTTAGCAGAAACTAGGATGGATGAAGAATCTAGCAGCTGATTTGCTAAATTTAGCACGCCGGGGCTCTGGTATCTCCTGGAAGCCAATATTTTCAGGGGAAACTTGTAAGGCATTGTGTTTTGAATTGACGATTCAAAGTTCGGCTTTATCTTTCTCCGTTGCTTTGGCATTCTCCTTTTCCACTTTTATTCAAATACCTGTAAACCTTCAGCTTGTTTGCTAACATCTAGCCATTTTCTTCTTATTTTTATAAGCGAAAGGACTCGGGTTTGTTAGTAGTAAGGTGCCAACTGTTTATGGCTTATTGATAATCCCTCTTCTGGAAGACAAGAGGGGAGGGATTTGTTTGCTCTTCTTGAGGTGTTCTGCTGTGAGTTCTTGATTGGCAAGGTAACTTACTTGCCCTGTTCATCTTTATACAGAGACTGAAGAAAAAACATGAAAGTATTGTTGAGAAGCCCCAAATTAATTTATTGAGTAATTTCACTTTAGGGAGCTATAGCAGTAATTGAGAGATTTTTTTTCAGGGGTCGTGTACAGTGCTGTTATCTCACTGGGAGAGCCCAAAGCCTGTTGCTGTTTCCTAGGTCTCCTGTCTTTGTTTCATTGTTCTGCGTTACATATACCTAGATTGTTGTATTTCCCATATTAAATACATATTATTTGAATGCCCCTTTGCAAGAGGTATGGGCTGCCTGTGTGACTGCCCTGACATTCTCGCCTCTTATTGTGTCAGTTCTTGTTATTCACAGATATTACTATAAATTTGTGTTTATTCAGTTTGTTTATTCAAGTTTCAAGCTGTAGCCAATTTTTCCCATTCTTACAAACCCTCTCTGTTTTGCCATAGTTTCTATTGACAGCATCTATTTCAGAAACGCTTGCCAGTAATTTCATAATTCAGTTTAATATATGTTTTACTGGTATTATGAATTTTTAATCACATTGTAATATGATATAAATTCTAATACTCTTAAAAATTCGCCCTACAATCTAAAATTTTACCTTTCACACTTCTAATCTTGCTAACAAAATCACACCAGATCAATATGACTTTTTCCCTGTAAAACCATTTCGAGTAGGGTACATTACATTCCCATCCTTAAATTATGTTCTGTTGATTATCAGCCTTCCTTTATTTTTCCTAGAATTTATTTTGTTCCTGAAGCAGAAAAATATTTTCTGATTTACTAACCTGCTTTTGTTTTTTTCTACACTTGAATAATTATTAATATTAATTTTTATATGGGAACTCAATTATCATTTACCTATTATTCTTTTAACTTCTCATTACCAATTCAGGTCATTTATATGCTCACATACTAGCAGCTGTTTCCACTAAAGTGCGTAACCTGACTTTGATGTCCGGAATATTTGTGTTGGGTTTATAAATCATTTCAAACCTCTAACTGTTAGACTGAAGTCTTCTGTAATAAGTTCTTCTGGATTTTTTTTTTAACACCTCCTCCTTGTTTCTTTTTTCTTGTACAATTTAGCTTCAAACCTGCACTGTCATTCTGTATCTCAGAAAATTTAGAACTCTAAATTTTTGAAAATCTAGGTTTAGAATTTCTAAAAGCATCAGGGTTTTAATCTTCAGTAGATTGGAAGATTTTATTCTCTATTTTGAAGTGTTACTGTAATCTTGCTAGTGAACCAAGGAGCCAATACCTTTTTGTAAAAGTGTGATCCAGTCATATTTACCCTGAAATCCTGGTTGGACTGCTGACCTGGTTTAGACCTGTCAGAATTTGTGGAGGAATACACTGTTAGTTTGCAAAGTATATTTTAATACTCTGTTGTCCAAATTCTAAAAAAATACAATCTGTCTTCAAATATTAACTTAATTATCAGATTGCGTGCATCAAAACACTATAAACATTTAGTGCTGTTGCAAATATTTCTCTCCTAGGTAAAATTGTTGAGCCTCGTTGTAACATACACATTTTCAGACTTGTATAAAATGTAATTTCATTATGACATATCTAAAGTTCTTATGTTAAAACAAAATGGAGACTTCTGGTTGTCAGAAATTTTTAGAGGCACTGACCTCTACATAACTGCTTTCCATCCTGAAGAACTGTACATGCTTCTGTGGTTTAAAGTTCTGCACCTTGATGCTGTAGCAGTTGTAGCTAGACCTGGAGTCTTGTCCTTAGAGCTTTATCCCTTCTGGCATTGGTTTTTGTATTGTAGGAAGCCTGAAGTCTAATGAAGACAGGATGACTCGTTAACCAGTACTGCGTGATTTGTAGTATGTCTTAAAAACTGGAATTGAGAATGTTTCATAATTTATATACAGTTTGCCAATTATATATATGCTTATATTCTTATACAGATTAGCTTAGTAAGGCCTAGCAACTCTAATTTTATTGCATATTTTGTTAAATGTGGTTGAAAATATTGAAAATCATATTTTAAGCAACTTTTCTTCCTCTTCACAGCTTTTCCTTTGGCTGCAGTGAGCATGCTTGCTACTAGTTTCTTAATTAGGAAAGGTAAAGTGTAAACATACTTTGGGTTAATTTGGATTTGATCAGATGAAATATTTCTGCTGTTAATAAAGTTACTATAATAATACGATGTCTAATCTACTTGTAGTTAACAAAGATTCAGACTCTTCAGCTACATGATTTGCAGTTTCTAAAACTAAAGAAGGAGCAAAATTTTAAAATCAAATTCATGTTCATTTTATGTTGTTTGGCAAATGCAATGTTTCAGTGATTATGAAACTGTATATTCTATAGCGTGTAGTAATGCTCTGTGGTTTCCTAGATTTTTATAATTTTTTGGGGAATTCAGATGTTTGCTTGGTTTGCTTGAATTTTCTTCAATGCTAAGAGTAAAAGAGTAAACTGCTAACTACAAACTAACCTACAAACATAAATAAAGTTGATGTTTTTCAGCTTAATTCTTAATATTTTTTTACTAATTACTTTGATCCTCTTTTTCAGGTGTTCTAAGAGATACCTCGAGATTTGGCTCTTTCATAAAAGTTGCATGTAAGTAAAAGCTACATATAAATTCAGCTTGTATCCATGCCTTAGGTTCTGGAGTCTGTTACGCAGATGTAATTCCCATGAGACTAGGTGGCTGATTCACTGTGACTCCACTGTATAGAATCATAGAATATCTCAGTTTGGAAGGGACCCATCAGGGTCGTTGAGTACAACTCCCTGCTCCTTGCAGGAACACCTAATACTAAACCATATGACTGAGTGTCATCCAGATGCTGCTTGAACTCTGACATGCTTGGTGCCATGACCACTTCCCTGGGGAGCCTGTTCCAGTGACTGACCACCCTCTCAGTGAAGAATCTTTTTCTAAGTTCCAACCTGAATTTCCCCTGAGGGGAGGAGGGAGGAGATCAGCACTTCCCCCTCCACTTCCCCCTCCACTTCCCCTGTTGGGGAAGTTGTAGGCTTTGATGAGGTTGCCCCTCAGCCTTCTATTCCAAGCTGAACAAGCCAAGTTACCTCAGCCACTCCTTCTAAGTCTCATCCTCAAGACCTTTCACCATCTTGACCACCCTCATCTGGACACACTCTAACAGTTTGATGTCCTTCTTACGTTGAGGCACCCAAAGCTGCACACACTACTTGAGGTGGGGATGTTCAGTGCAGTGTAGAGTGGGACAGTCGCCTCCCTTGGTTAGCTAGGTATGTTGTGCTTGATGCAGCCCAGGACACGGTGCTTTTGGCTGCTGGGACACATTGCTGGCTCATATTCAGCTTGCCATCAACCCAAACCCCCGGTTCTTTTTCTGCAGGGCTGCTCATTAGCCTCTCTTCCCTGGTTTGTATGTATAACCAGGATTGCCCGGTCCCAGGTGGAGAATCTGGCACTTACAGAATCAATGCTTACATTGATACAACTGTGCCTGAATATAGGAGTAAGTGATCTGATATATCCAGTGAGTAAGTTTCACCTTCCTGGAGTTAATTTTGTCAGTCAGCAACTTTTTAGCTGTGTTTCTTAACTACAACATCTCATACTGCAAGAACCTGTTAAACGCCAAGAGGTAGAGCATTTCTTTTATTCACCATCTCTGAATTTGTGCAGCACATTTTAGACAAGTTTTGTTTATAGGCTTTCCATAAAATTGCTTGACAGGTGTAATAATTTAAGAGAAAAACATTGTAAATAAATACTGTACAAGCTTACTTTACTTTGCCAGAGTACACCCGCCCCTCCCTTCCTAATCTGAAGGTCTTTATTCATGTGTCTCACTTGCCCCGTTCAGGCTATTCTAGTGCCTTTTTTTCCTGGACATTATGTATGTACAATTGTAGGAAAACAGCCATTTCATGTGAATTATTTTTATTAAGTATAATAAAAAATTAATAAATTAACCTTTTCAGTGCAGTACATGACAGTAAAACAGGAAGTTGCCATCTTGCCAATCTGCCCAGATACAGCCACTTACTCTTACAGTTTACTTCAGTGGGAAGAGGGCAAAACCCATAATCTGCAGTGAAGGAAGTGTTGTTAAAGGAGATAAATTAATGTGAGAGACTAGGGCTGCCATTTGTTTATGCTAAATTCTTGCTTTCTTTGAACTCCAAACAATGGTATAACACAAATGTTTCTTATAAATAATAGAATTACTATTTCCCTTATAGCTCCTACACATTTCTAGTCAAGGGCCACGTTCCTCCTATTTAATAGAACTAAGTTTCAAAATTAAGGGAAGAAATAAGGAGCTGGACCAGGAAATAAGTCCAGCTGGACCAACTGTTCTTGCTATTAAAGTTATAAACCAGAATACTTCTGGCATGTCCTTTTCCATGTACACTGGAGGTATATGGACTTTCATTTTATACTAAAATAATTTTCTATAAAGTGTGTGTTTTGGTTGTTTTTCAGTAGGCAGCTTCGTGTGATTTATGTGTATTTTAAGTATGGGGATTTTTCTGGGATATAGCTGGAGTGTAAAAGGCCTGAGTTAAGCAGTTTTCATTTTATCCTCTCATTGCTTAGGTCAGATGCACCTATTGCCTACAGGATCTTCCTGAAAACTATTGCCAGGGGCATAGGTTACAGGTCCAAATTATGTCTCATAATTTAAGTGCACATTCCTCCTGCAGTGAAATCTGATTGAAGGAAGCAGCGTTGTGGTTTTTTTTTTTTCCTCCATGAGTTCTGAAGGAAGAGCATATGCAATTCCGGGCACTGCTGCTAGCTCTTAGGTAGCTGATGTTAAACAACAGAGAGACAGTTTAAGACAGTTCTTGCTTTTGTGCTATCACTGATCTGAGCATATTGCTGCTACATCTGTTGATTACAATAGTCTGTCTTTCATAATGGTGTGTGTCACTTGTGGTTGTTAGATTCTTAATTCCAAAGAGTATCTATTCCTGACTACAGTAATTGGTCTTGTGTATCTAACTAACATAGTTGAGTCAAGTTTTATTTAGTCTCTGTCTTGCATCTTTCCCTGCTTTGCCCCTCTTGGTTTTATAGAATCATAGAATGGTTTGGGTTGGAAAGGACCTTAGGGTTCATCGAGTTCCAGCTCCTCTGCCATGGGCAGGGATACCTCCCACTAGACCAGGTTGCTCAAAGCCTCATTCAACCTGGCCTTGCTATCTACCTGTATATCTGGAAATTGAGAGGTGTTTCATTTTCTAGATAGAGATTTTCAAATTACAGGATGTTCTTCTGTCTGTAGGAATTATTCATAACTTTACTCAGTACTCTTCTAGGCACTCTGACAATTTAGTGGAACTTCTAGTTAGTCATGACTGATACACTACATCGGCAGCATTCCCTTCAACATAGCATAGGACAATTGGTCCTCTATCCCTCTTTGTCAAAGAAGGGCAAGATCCACATGTCCTACTTCATGTTAACTGGCAGCGGGACCTGGCCTCTTTGATCTGTCTCCGATCAGCTTCTCTAAGGTCTTGTCACAGTGAATACAAAAGAAGCAGAGAGAAACAATTTCTAATTTACTGTGCTAACTTTGAAAATGTGGATCATCTAGCTATTAGTTCTGTAATATGAGAAAGCAAATATTTTAGCCAATAATTACTTCAAGTGAAACATCTTCCAGAGAGCTGCTTCCACTTTTCTTGACTGGAAGGACTCGGGAAAAGGAGACACTCTTGTAATTTATGCCAAAGATTAATCACCTTTGTTGTTTAGCTTTATTTTGCTAAATATTTAGTTTGAATTCTTGTTGTGCCATTTTTCCTTCTAGGAGCTTGTAATTTTTCCCTTTGTGCATACTTACAGCATTTGAGGTCTCTTCAAATTTATTTGAGCTGCTAAACAGCTAAACCCTTACATTTCTCATTTGTAAACTTCTCTCATAATTGTGGCTGTTCTCTTTTCCCTTGGAAAAGGATTTTAAACCTCCGTTTGAAAATACAGATATTAGAACAGGAATCACAATTTCAGTACCAGTACAGCAGGATAGGGTAAAATCCTATATTGATTCCCAGGCGATGTAATCTACAGTGTGAGAACCTCAGAGGATTAATGTTACTGGTAATTAACACTTTCCTGACTTAAACATGACTGAGAGTTTTTAGTCTTTGTATTTAGAAAATACTCATTGCATATGAAAGAAGAATCTAGTCCTTTTCTCCTACAAAGTCAACAACAAAACTTTTATTAATTGCCTTATAGTCCCTTGTATGCCTTCATACTCCATTTGACCCACTCATAAAAATTGATGAAGCCAGTTCACAGAAATCCCTGCTTTTAAGCCCAGAAAGAACTTTAGTGATAATTTATTCTTATGTCCTGTCTAGCAGATGAAAATAGCTCATGCACTAAATTTAAAGCATTTTTCTAGTGATTGCAAGGGTTCAGCTAATTCAGTAGTTTGCCCTCTGGCAACCATATAGAATCCTCTTCAGAAGATACCAAGCCTAATCCTAAATTTCTTTAGACTTATTTTCATACTAGTAAAAGCCTTTTTCAAGATCTGACTGTTCTGATGGATTAAATTAGCAGAATTTACTACTTTTCTTTATTCCTGACTATCTTTGATAGTTAATTGTTATTTCTGGATCTTGGAAAAAGCTGATTGTAATTATTTTCCTTTTTTTTTGTCACCTTTCATTCATCAAGTACTATCTGAAATCATCTGATGTTCATGCCATGTCTAAATCATTGCTGTGTCTCTGTTCAGCTGTTGCATTTGTTTGTAGTACCCTTTGTCTGCAGAAGCAGCAGAGAGAGATGATTACTGCATGTTTTCGGTTTAGAGCTAAACTGTTTTTTTCTTTTATTCAAGATACTGTATAATTTATTTGAGATTATTATTTTAAAACTATGTTGAATGTTATGATACAACACATAAGCCCATCTTTTTTTTCTTTTAAAAAAGTTGCTGGAACATGTGGATACCTGGCTGGAAAAATATCCTACTTGCCAATCTGTAGTGAGAAATTTAAGAAGCTGAAGGATTCCCCAATAGGAGATGTTCTACGACAAGCTCAGCGACATAGTTCGCATAAGTAAGAATTTAATTATCTTTTAAATTTAAAACTTATTCTTGAATAGGACATTTTAAACACTAACAGATTAAGGCTACCTTTGCAGCTTTCAAAGACCTTCAGACCTTCCTTTTTTCCCCTATTATCCCAAATCTACCATTTTCAGGAAGCTGTACCTGTATCAGTTGGCCAGCTACAAAACACACATTTTGAGCTCTTTACTTACAACTGATTACTTTGAGGAGTAGAAAAAGAAACATTTTACTTGTTAAAATGTATTCCTTGGAAATCAAGATGCTGTTTTCCCATGGAATATACTTACAGTAGCGTGACAGCAGAAGTTGCCTCCTTAGTTTAGAAGTAAACTAAGTTAACTGAAATAAAATAGTGTTACATTCTGGAATTTTTCCCATAGTTTAGTTTGATTGAAGTAGGAAGGGGGTGGAAATGATTTCAGTGTTTATCAAAGGAAAGAGCTCAGTAAACAATATCAGTGCAGGAAGAAGCATGGTGGTCAAACTTACTGCAGTTTGTTTAAATCCTTTACATCTGTAACAGCATTTGCTGTACATATGAAAAACTCATCAGGTTCTTAAAACTATTTCCTGTTTTGTTCCAGAATGTTATCTACCTCAAGTAGTTTTTAATTGTGAAATACTTTCGGAATATCTCACTTAAACCCTTGATTCAAAACTGGGGAAATAGTGTTTGCATAGTGAGTCTTGTTATGTATGTGATAAGATTTGTTAAATGTTTATAAAGTACTTGATTAGATTCTTAATTACTTTATAAATTCATATTTATGACAGTTTTGTCTGCAAGATTTACCTTTATTCTGAAATGCTTACATTTTTTACGGCATCAAACATAATTTTAGGAATTACCACTTTACTATATAAACTTAGCTGAACTGGAGCTGGACTTGTCCCTTTACGCCCCTCCAGTTTCTAATAAGAAATTGTCATGATGGTTAACTCTGTTTACCCTGGGTGAGAACCTGTTTAAATGCCATCATCCACTGCACCAGTAAGTTCCTTCAACCTTTAATAGCCCATTCTTTTATATCTATAAATTTTTATTTCCTAAGTGATAAATTACTTTTTTTTTCCTTGGTTGAATTATTAATTTAGATTAATTCTAATTGCATTGTTGTCCATACATGCTACTCTTTTAAGCCAGCAACAGAAATCATTACATTTTAATGGTCATTATTCATCTACTAATTAATCTATTTTGGTAACTCTGTTTTGCAGTTAAAAATTGTCAGGGACATAAAAAAATTAGATAGTTCTTTAAAGCTGTGTTTGCATGTACTTTAAAAATATAATTGAGGCAATAAAATGGCTTAGCTTTGTATGTTTATTGTGAGAATAAAATAGACTAATTGCAAATGGTTTTCATATGAAACTAAAAGTACATCTAAGCAGAAATTTAAAGTAAAAAGTGAATGACTACTCTAGAGACATTCTAGTGGCACCAAGTGGTGGCATTCTTGATAGAGACACATTGTGTTACAGTTTGCAGGGCTATTCTGAGTATGTAGCAAATACTTCAGAATATCAGGCATCAGTTTCCAGAATATACTTTATATGATCTTACCTTTCTCTCTTAAGAGAAAATTTATTAATGTTTCTGCTGAATTCAGCAACAAAATAAACCTTCATAATTTAATTTCCCCAAGATAGTTCTTCATTCTTCTTTTCTTCTGCTGTTTGGTACTGATCTATTGCAGCAGCTGCCGATGACGAAGAGTTCTAAATTGCATATTCTTCCTAAAAGGCCTTTAAAAACAAGTATAGTTCATGCTACCAGTAGTTAAATGGGTACACCCTGTACTATTTGTGACTGATGCGGTTCTTCTGTCTGAAGACTCCCTAGGGGAAGGTATTGTCATTTTTGTCTTGTAAAGTGCAAAATGCTTTGTCTCTTTTGTCTTCTGTTCTGGAGATTTTCAAGTATGAGTCAAGTTTCTGGGAGGAAGGGAAGAGTGTGGGGGAAGGGACTATATACATCTGTGCAATGTAAAGAAAAAAAAAACACCCCAAACTTTTCTTTAAGACGATAACTGTTGGAAACTAAACTATTTAAACTAAAAGAGATTTTCTTGAACTGCACATGCTGTTACTCTTATATTTCAATTTTTAACTTCAGTATTTCTGTATTTAATATTTAGTTGTATTATTTTCCAGCCGTTCCAGTCGGAAATCTGAATTTTCAGACATGCCTTCTCAGTCATTTACTGAGTCGTCTTCTCCAAGAGCTGGATTCCCACTTTCTTCTACCTATTCAGATGATTATAGTTCAACAGATAGAGCCCTCTCAAGTTATGAACCCGTTCCATTCAGTGCTTCCCTGAATGAATCTTCACCTACAGGAATTACTGATTATAATGTTCAAGGTGTGTTTTGTCTTAGTGTTCATCAGTTTGTAGTACAATGACTCTTGCCTTTCTCTTAGATATTTCTCTTACTAAACTATGTATTTTCATCCCATGCAAACATACATGGTACAGTATAGTGGTTTTGAATGAAACAGCTTGGAGTTCCCAGAATTCTTTTTACACAGAAGATAAATAGATGTATTATTTTGTGTTCTAACTGTAAACTAAATTCAGGGGTTTTTTTCATGTTTTGTAGCTCTAATTGCAAGTAAAGATGGTAAATTAACTTACAAGGTTTAATCTGTTGTGAAACTAAACCTGCAAAAAACTCAGCCTAACTTGAAGTTCTTTTTGATTGAAATGAAGGTGAATGTGCCATCCTTTCAGTGCACTAAATAAACCGTAGTCTCTACCATTTGTCTGCTAGCCTTTCTGAGGTTATTTCATTTTCACCAGCAGCAGTGGGGCTGTAACTGAATACTACTCTAATTCAGCGACATTGAACTGTTTTTTATAATGTGACAAACATTTAGATCATCTGAGAACTGAATGCATATTGTGTTCTGTCTGGCAACAGTTGATATTCTCACGGAGAACTAAAATGGTTTCCAAGTACTGTTCTGTGCAGCTGTTCCCCTCCTTCCAGTACGAACCTTGTCCTCAGCTATTGCAGGGGAAACGCACGATTCTGAATTCAGGTCTCTCTGGTACACAAAGGAGGAAGTTACTGTCAAGTGCAGGGTTTTGTGCTTTGAATTAGTTTGGATTTTTTAACTCCTTTATGGAAAAGTTTCTATTTCACAAAAAAGCCCTTTTATGCAACTCGGGTTTAGTTATATAGAAGTATCAGATGTAAATGTGTCAAGGAAACTGTAATTACACTTCATCGCAAATGTCAATAGTTCGTAGAACCTTAATTATAGATCCAAGATTCTGCATCATAAATGTACATAAAAGGATAAAATGTTTATCAGGTGACATATGATGGATGTAGTCCTAATTCTTTGAAAGCAGAATTTAAAGTCTGAATGGAAACCCATTATATGTATGATTATCATACATTTTAAATAAAGTGACCAGAACTATTTTACTCATCAACAACACATGGTTGTTAGGATTTCCATTGGGCAAAATGAAGAAAAGGGGTTAACTGCCAATCTTCTCAAAGCACATTGACAAAATGAAAGGGATAAAAGGAAAGGATTAATTAAAGACCATGTTCATTCGCAGTTGCACTTAGAATTGCAGCTGTCATGCTCTTTTTCATTTGGGATTGAGCTGTAATTAACTGTCATTCTAGAATAGGTTGTAGCCAAGTTTTGGTGTGATGCCATTTCTAGTATTTTGGTGTTTGTTTTGTTTTCAGATCCTGCTCCAATTCCAGAAGAAAGTCGTAAAAAAAAAGGCGTCACATATGAGGAATTAAGGAATAAACATAGAGAGACATATGAGGTAATGCTACCGCCAAAGGCAGAAACTCCAAGCAAGTTTTCACAGGAAAAACCAGTTAAGGAAGGTAATATACTGATTTACAGAAATACGTAGTAAATTCAAATATTGGCAATAATGTTAAAAATGGCTTAATTTTGCTTACCCTTTAAGCAATTTATTTTTACTGTATTTACAGGTATCTCATATGTGATGTGGTCTTTATTTTCATATTTCAAAATTTTTTTTATTTTTTTCAAAAATATTGATCTTCCAGTAGCAAATTATAATTCCTCTTCTGCAGCCATATTGCTTGGTGCCATTCTGAAAGTCTCGTAACTTTTGGTTTATTGACTATATTGAGCAACCTCTTCCAACAAAGAATTCTCTGAGCTCAGAGCTGTACTGAAGGGGCTTAGCTATTGATAGGGCTGTATGTTTTAGATAGCATTGTTGTCTCAAAATAGAGCACACGGTTGATGGTTTTGAAGGAGGGTATTTATTTTTATGAATTGTTTCATGTGGAATTAGAGGATTTCTATAGAGGCATTGTTTGTAGAGATTAATTTTCTACATTAAAACTCAAAGGAAGGAAACAGTATTTGGCATCAGTATTGAGATTTGTTTTCAGAGTGAAAAACAAAACTTTACACACCAAAATAAGAAGGCAATAAGAATAATAAGATGCCATTCAATCATCTTTTTGCTTCAATCATTTTTTTGAAAAGGAGACACAGAATCAATTCATAATTGCTTGCTCTAAACATTTTTTATTTAGTGTGACATCTCTGAAAATGATTTTAGCAAGAAGAATGTTTTACTGTTTAACACACTGCTGGACTAGTCAGCTTGAATTGCTGGGGTTTGTATGCAGTGTCCAGTCTTGTTAATCACATTGCAACAAGATTTGTAGGAATAGCTAACATCTATTAGGCATAACAGGTGGTGATAAAGTATAGAAAAGTATATTAATGCAAAAAGTTCTGAAGCAGTGATAGTAAGCTTGGGAACAGTGTTGATTAAGAGTGTCCATTTCCTGCTTGTGCATTACTTTCTCCAGATCATGTGTCTTTGGACAGATCTACGCAGTCTTGAAATAAAAATTATAAACAATTATTGAGTAATGATTTAAATCTGTTATTTCAAGGATGAAAGCCTTTTTCTCTTATCACGCGACTATGCCAAATGAGACATTAAAAATTATTGAAAACTGTAGTTTCAGATTGCTTCTAAATTCCATTAGCTGACACTTCATTGATTTTCACAGTTTCCAAGATATTTCTCCACAAATAGGAAGCCTAGAAATGTCACTTGAAAATGATATACAGAAATCTTAAGCAGCATTCTGCAAACCTTGCCATATTCCATGGCAAATCTTGTGGCTGTGAAATGAGAATATCCACTAATTATTTTATTTTTAGTTATTTGAGGTCTACAGAAGACCTCTATAAAATGTTGATCAAATATTGCGCTCCGTCTGTTATGTTTGTGTTCCATTTGATGGTTATACTTGGGCTTTGAGAATGGAACTACACTGAGCAGTGCATGAGATTCATAAATAGACTTTTAAGAATATGTCTTTGTATTTTGAGGGAAAAAGAATAAGGAAGGAATACAGAAATTCAGAATTGTTTTACAAGTGGAAGCACATTTAAATGTGCAGTTCAGGGATTCTACTGATGTTGCGCACAAAGATCTGATTTGGCTTCTTGGGACACACTGGACACGTTACTTTTAGGCCTGTTCATCCATCCTGAATCGTTACCCCTTTGTTCGTCCTCTATCTCTGTCTTGTAGGAACCAGACTAGCAAATAGGAGACAGTGGTTTCTGCCCTCTATTGCAAGGATATAAGGGAAAATAAACCATGTTTAAACCAGCTTTAAGCAGTCCCTAACTTCCATCTGCTGGTCCCTTCATTGTAGCCGTACAAATACGTGCATGTGCATAGTGATCTGGACTGGACCATTTTCCAGGGAATGGCCACAGCCTGCTCAGCTGCCGTGCAGTGGTTAATAGAAATGGAAATGGAAATCAAATTGTACATTAGGAGAGCTTCTTATTGTGCCTCACTGTGATATCAGTCAGCTTAAAAGAGATTTGTCAGTGCATAAACAAGGACCATACATTCTGCTTTGTTCCGCTGGTTCTACTGCAGATAGGTATTAATAGACCTGCAAGTAGATTCATAAAGAGGTGCCTGACTAGTGTCAGCATTCCTACTGGATCATATAGATCCATCCTTCACCCTGTCAGTGATGGCAGGCAGTCACACAATACTTTGCAGCTCACTTTTAAGAGAGCGTCTTTTCACTTTCTGGTCATTTGTTCAGTTACACGCGACATACTTCTGAATAAATCCAGTACTCTGTTTTTTTTTACTCGCTGACTCAATTATACTAAAGGAGGCTGCCAAATAATAATGGCTGAGTAGTTTCCTAGTAGGGATTACTGATTTCTGTTTGTCTTTGAGTGTGTTTTTAACTATCCTGAATCCATCCAATTGTGCACGTAACTAGATTATGTAGCCACATTATTTATTGTAACATTCCTTGCCCGTTTCCTCCAATTGTCTTTGTTTCATCCACATGTTACATTTGTTTCAAAGTAATTGCAAATTCTGTAGAGCAGGAATTAGCACAGTAGGCCTATTAGCTGAGTATTAATTCATTGAAGAATAGTGATTAACAAACTCTTCTCTCCATTTATTCAAAAGTAGCTTTAATTAGATGTCTGTTGTGCTGTGACTGACGCTCACCACTTTAAATGATAATGCATTTCATCATATTTTTCAGCACTGTATAATAGAAACTTTTGCAGTTAAGTCATATGTGACTACTTTTTCTTCTTTTTTTTTAGTTAAAGTAAATAAATACGGAGATACCTGGGATGAGTAAGAGCTGAATGAAGAACTGAAGAAAATTATCTCCTGTCAGCTAACTTCATCTAGATTAGTCATGAGTATCGGCACCTTTGGTGTGTTCTGCCAGCCACAGCTATTAATAAATGAGGATAAAATCCTGACTGGACAGAAGATTTAAAAAAAAAAGTGTTTAGGCTTGATTTTCTTTAATTTTGCATAAATGGCAAGTGAGGCTATTGTGAGGTGTCATGACTGTAAACCATTTGCGCTATTGTTTAAGAATGAAAAGGGTAACTGGCAATAACAGATATAAATGTATGGCAAAAGGTAAAAATATATGTAAATAAATGCAATCACATGTCTTGGGAAGGGAAAAATATCAGAATCTTCTAAAATTTTCAAGACTTGCATTAAAAGTTACCTGTAGACCTCACCTCTCCCTTTGTTTTAAGTGATATGCTGGAAACCTCAAATTGTTGTCATGCTTGGTCAGTAATGTTTGGAATGATACTGTGAACTGTTCAGGGAAAAAGGGCTGAGGAACTTAGACAAACACATAAGTAAGCATGCTTAACTGTTTTTCAAAACTGTTTTCATGGTGCCATCTATATTTTTAGACCGATATTCTGACTTTTCCACACTAGGTCCCTTCAAGACAGTCATTTCGGAAGAAAATGATTGAATGAAACTGCAGATATTTAAAATAGCTATATTTAAGTGCAGAAGGTTAAACCTGACAAACTTTTGAATGGTATCTTGACTGTTAATATTAGGGTTTGTGTATTTAGCCTTATTTCTCAGTTTGTGCATGTCGTGACAAAAACCCCATGTTTTTGGAGGAAAGATCCAGATCAATGTAATATTGCGTTATTAATACCTGTAAGAAACAAGCCACAGTAGCAAACCTGCTGAAGAATATTTCCTAATGTTTGCATCGCCTGCTCTGTCTAAAACAAAATTTTGTCTTCCATTAGGGATTCTCATATTCTCACCTGTGCTGTTTCATCTTACAGCATTGTGTTCATCTGGGGGTTTTGGCTATAGGTGAGCAAAAACCATGGTGAGGTTGATAGCATAAAAGCATTCCTGACATCCTTGTTGGAGATGAAAAATAACTTACCTACCAAGATGAAAATTCTCAAAGACCTTATTGATTTAGTGAACTAGCAGCAGAGCAGCATGAATGAGAAGATAATTTTGGGGGAGTACAGAGCAATCAGCTGATGTAAGGAGGAAAAAAGAAGGGGAGGTAAGCATGCTTAAAGAGCAAATACTATGTATAATAATCAAAACAGGAAGATTGCTTTCAGAAAAGCTAATCTTCTAAAAAAGGAACGTGCTAATCAGATAATCTTGAAGTTGTATCCAAAGTTTGACTTCTAGAGAATGCTTCTCATGTCCACGATGAGAGAACTCTGCAGACACGAAGTCTGTCAGGATTGTATTGGTGTGTTTTTTAGTGCACTATTCAAAAGCTGATTTGATTTATCATGAAAATACAAAGTTTCTTAGTTGTGAGTTAGGCAAGTAATAGGAGGCAGAAAATTTAGATGATAAAACTGGAGCAGATTCTATTGTGGTGGTTTTCCATCTGTAAAAATTCTTTTGAATTAATGAAAATTTTGGGTGAATGAGGTGTCTCCGGGCGAGAAAATGCAGGAGCAGGCTTACAGCATTGAGGAAATAGGAACACCTAGATGACACAAACTATTCAACAATAAGCTTGCCAATAAAAATATTTTTTCTTTTTTTATTTCAGGGGATTTGGAATAATACTGGATTTTCTCAAGTAAAAGAATATAAGGATATAGTAACTTTTTTCTCAGGAATCTTAATGCATGCTTATACTACAAGTTGTCTATTTGCATAAGGGAATGATCATCTTGGGAGCTGACTGTATGAGTTAACGTAAATATCTCTGCAGTATGGATGCTCCATTGAAAAGTGAGACTCCCTCTAAGTTCTCCATATTCATTGCAAAGGTTATTGTTGTGCCAATAAACTCACTTATGTGTGATTAAGTGTTTAATAACGCACTGGATTCGGGTTGAAGGCCTTACACTCTGGATTCTGGCCATTCTTTGGTTCTCAGTCTCAGGGCATGTGCTACACTGCACACTTGAATCAGTACTGATGGTTGTATATGAACTGCTGCACGTCATTTTGTCTTATTGTGTGCTTCTAGTTATGTGTGTGTTCATCTTCCTGACAGAATACTGACTGGGGACCACCTAGTACAGAACAGCCACAGAGGGCAGAGTATTTAACCCCTGTGCTATTCAAATGCTGAAAACATAATGCCTATTTTAGACCTAGCTCTTGCAAATTGTAGGGTTTGGGGAATGCTAATTTTGTATGCTGGTAACTGATAATCAGCACTTAATATGATTATCACAGTTCATATGATTATCAGAAGCCCAAGATCTGAAAATGAGATATATAATTAATGTTGTTTTAAAGGTTTAATGTCTCTGCTTAAGGTAACATTGTGTATACATAAGATTTCAAAATTGAATATAATATTTTCATTCTGTTTTATCTACTTAGTATCTCTCAGAGGACATACTTTTTTTTGTATTTGGGAACAAATTGGGTTTACTATCAAATAATTTAAAATTCTTTGTCTTTCCATCACATACATGTATACACAAGTATTAAATACAGGAGAGTTCACAATCATAGCTGTTAATTTAATAGGGTGTTGGAGACTGGTATTTTGTCAAAGTTGGGTCACGTTCAGTTTGCTGTAGCAACATGTGTGTGGAACCCCTGATTCACTAAGTAGCCGTGGGAATTCAGTCATCTTCCTTCCCTTTTCCTGCACATCTTACATTAGTACCACCTTCTTTCTGAGTGGTTCTTTTTCCAGTCTCATGATTTCATAGCAGCTACCCAGTTGCCCATGAGCATCTTGCTCATACTGCATTTTCATGACTTTTGGGGATTTTTAACTGAACCCAAGTGTCTTGGAGCTGATGGCAGGGTTATTGTCCCTGAAAGCAGTGCGTCTAGATATAAGGAAGAATGGTGAATGTGTGAAGAAAGCATGACAGACCCTCTTGTTTTATGTTTACATGTGTTTCCAGCTAATACCACATTTTTTTTAAGTCATTAACCAGGTGAACTGTTTTTGTGGAATATAGTTCCCTCACTACTCTTCAAAAATCACAGTAAGAATTTCACTTTGCATTACTATTTTTATTTGCAGTTGGGTATGTTTACAATCTGACCTAACCACAGAGACAGTGGCATTAAAAAAGACTTGAAGTTGGGTTTGCACTAGTTCAGCTAAGCCAGTGCAGGTTTGGGCACAGATAAGCCTCAAGTTTAAGTATTTTCTTTGCTAATGTAAGAACTGGACATAAACCGCCAGCATGAGACAAAAGTTTTGAGGCATCTTAGAAGTCAAACCAAGGAGTACCAGGGAGTCTTATACATGAACATCCTTGGCCAAGGCACAGTTTTCCAGTTCATAAGACCATCAAGTGAATCATTCTTTCCAAATAATGAGGAAAATAAATCAGCTAGCATTTTTATTTAACTGAAGTAAAGCAATATAGCAAAACCAGAAATGCATAACTGTTAAGGTTATACGATGTGACAAAAAGTAAAAGGATTCTTGGATCTAACACTTACTGAGAGAGTTGCTGGAGACTAGATGATAATCCCTTGGGGATAATTTGTATGTAAACAAACATACATAGGTAAATGAAAACATTATAATTCTTAAAAGAATCAAAACATAACAGCCACAATTTAAAGCATTTGTTTCTGTCCTATTTAATGCTAATGAATACCAGTTACTATGCTACTTATATATATATATATTGCTGTTTTAATACTTACCACTTGTTTACTGGGGTGTTTTTGATTGAGCAATTCAAAATTTTCAGAGATTTTGAGATACACAATAATACATGGTAATACATAGTTTCAATATACAGTCGTAATGTCCTCTGTTTAGCAGAGGGATAGCTTTGCAAAACTAAAAAGCAAGAGTCTTCTATGAGCTACTTTCATAATATGATACTGCCATAAATAGTTATGGCAAAATAGTTATGATAAAGACATTGCACAATCATCTGATACAAAGGATATTCAATCATATACAACTTTCACTTATCTTTGAAATGAAGAAAAAAAACCTTAAGATGGAAGAGAAATTAAGAGTTCAATAGGTTTCCTTTGCCAAAACTCAAAGTAAATTAGTCAGGATTAAAAATCCATAGTGTATAACCTCTGTGTTGTTTTTCCAGTTGCTCAGTGATGACGTAGAGCTCTGTTCTTGGGGTATGCAATCTTGGCAAGAGCTGCTTCTAAAACCAAAAATTTCCAATTCGTTCCTTACACGGAGTGCTATACATTCTTTTCTATTCTCTCTAATCCACAGCAGAGGCACATTTCTGGTGTATTCCTTTTTTTTTTTTTTATTTTATTAAGCTAAAATTAGCTTCTATCTAAATCTAATGCCAAAATATTTTTATTTTTTGGCTTAATTCTGTAATTCTAACCTTAACTATTTTAGGATAACTAGCATTTCCAGTGTAACTGATACAGGAAAGGGTGAATGATGCCTAAACATCAATGATGGATCATTAACAATGTTTAAATCATCTTCTAAATAAGTCATGCTAAGTAGAAAACATTTCTGCTGGTACAGTGTCATGCCATCAGTATATGTGGCTAAGAGCTTGCGGTGAAGAGCTAAGTGTGTTTTTTAGGGTCCCCTGAAGATTTTAAGAAGGACTGCATTCATTTTTCCTCTCCTACCCTCTACACACTAGATTACGTGCAGCTGCTAGCTGACGTTGAAGGCTGTGTTGTAGACACAAAGCGTGCACCATGCTGCGGGAGCAAACAGAAGGAGCCCTTTCAGCCCATGCGAGTTCTTGCTGTGCAGGGAGCTGAGGAGAGT